>NC_133705.1:4627421-4722421 GCF_048934315.1 Petromyzon marinus
GAATGAGGGAGAATGAGGGAGAATGAGGAGAAGAGGAGAATGAGGGAGAATGAGGGAGAATGAGGGAGAATGAGGGAGAATGAGGGAGAATGAGGGAGAATGAGGGAGAATGAGGGAATGAGGGAGAATGAGGGAGAATGAGGGAGAATGAGGGAGAATGAGGGAAATGGGAGAGAGAGAGAGGGAGATGGGAGAGAGAAGGAGAATGGGGGAGAGAGAGGGAGAATGGGGGAGATGGGGGAGATGGGGGAGAGAGGGAGAGGGAGAATAGGGAAGAGAGGAAAATAGAGAGAGAGAGGGGAGATGGGGGAGAGAGAGAGGGTCACGGCCTCCTTCCTCCTGAAACAGCTGGGGGATCTGCAGTGCTCCAAGCAACTATTCTACATGGACCTGTAGGGCCTCCCACTGGGACAGCTGCCACCCTTCTACAGAAGCGTCCTGCAGACATGGAGCTCCCTCGCCGTCAGGAGGCTGAACCAACCGCGATCGGCCGAGGATTTGGTCTTCGAACCGATCCTCAGGAACCCGCAGACAAAGCTGCCATCCACCACCACCACCCCAGGCGCGGAGAGGCGCCTCGCCAACGCGCGGCTCACCAGGATGGGAGATCTGGTGGAGCCTGAAAAACGGGGCCGGTGGGCTCGGACCAGCAGACATGGCCGCGACCAGCAGACATGGCCGCAAAGACAGGGCTGCAGTCTCTCCGGGTGGCTGCCCGGATCCTGGCCGAAGCCAAGGGGGCCTTCTCAGCGGCAGCGGGGAGAACGCCCTCCATCGGCGTTGGGGATGACGAGGCCCCTCTTGGTCTCCCTCCACCGGAGCTCTCAGTCGTGCCACTGCATCGCCAATGCCGACAAACGAAGGCGGATCACAACATGTGCCGGCTAGAAGACCTACCGGAGGTGGCCTTCACAAATGTAAAGAGGAAGGTGCTCTACTCCTACATGGTCCAGTTTCACCAACAGGACACCCCTGAGGAGCCACAAGGACCACGCCTGGAGGAAAGCCCTGCCTTGCATCTCTCCAGAGAGGCCTCACTGGAGGCAACTCTACTCCAGCCCGACGTACAACCGCATCGGCGACCTCAGCTGGAGCATCGCCCACGGCACCATCACCACCAATGTCTCCCTGGCGCGCTTCACCGACACGTCCGCGGAGTGCCGGTTCTGCGGTAAAGTGGAGACGGTGGCGCACCAGTACGTGGAGTGCAAGAGCCTGGACTCGCTGTTCAAGGTCCTGAGAGAAACATCCTCCTAAGGTTCAGCCTCCACTTCTCCCCGACGGTCCTCATCTTTGGATACCCGAAGGGCGACGGACCCCAACATCTTCAGGGGCCGGTCAACATGCTCTTCGGCTACGCCAAGCTCGCCATATACAGGGCGAGGAAGGTGGTCGTGGAGGAGCAACGTCCAACCAGCAGCCTGGGCATCTTCCGCGCTCTGGTCGGAGCCAGGGTGTGGGCCGGAGTTCCGCCACGCGCGGCTGACCCACGCCGTGCCGGCCTTCAAGGAGCAGTGGGCGCTGGAGGAGGCCGTGTGCTCGGTGGCAGATGACGGTAGAGAGCTCTGCATGCAGATCTGAGCTACCCGTCGGAGGCCGTTTGACTGTGGGAAGGGCTGCGTGCAGGTGCAGCACTTGTCGTAGTTATAAAAAAAGAGAGAGCGAGAGAGTGAGCAAGAGAGAGCGAAATGGAGTAGGAAGAGAGGGGGCAGAGAGAGAGGGGGGCAGAGAGAGAGGGGGGCAGAGAGAGAGGAGAGGCAGATGGGGGTAGAGAGAGAGGGGGTAGAGAGAGAGGGAAGGGGAAAGAAAAAAGAAAAACATTTTTTGGGTCTTTCATTTAAAAGGGGGGGGGGGGTGTTACATAAAGCAAAGCATTAAAAAAAAACAAAAAAAGCGAAATGATGAACGGAGCAAAGTGCCGACTACACCGAGCATCTTCTTGTTTCCTCTGATCGTAAAAAAAGAGAGGGATGGGGGAGAGGGGAGAGGGAGAGAGGGAGAATGGGGGGGGAGAGAGAGAGAGGGAGAATGGGGGAGAGAGGAAGAGAGGAAAATGGGGGAGAGAGGAAAATGGGAGAGAGAGAGGGGGAGATGGGGGAGAGAGAGAGAGGGGGAGAATGGAGGAGATGGGGGGAAGAGAGAGAGGGGGAGCTGGGGGGGAGAGAGAGAGATGGGGGAGAGAGAGTGTGCGCGAGTCTTCCTGCTCGTCTGCTCCACGAGCCTCATTTAAACAGTGGTGCTGGTGGTGATGCTGCTGCTGCTTTCTGTACTGCGGGCTGCACGCTTAATGTTGTAATCATCACCACTCAACACCCTGGTTGCGGTCATAGACGGTAGTTACAATCATCATCATAGCCTGTAGTTGTAATCATTCATAATAGTCTGTAGTCACAATCATCAGACAGTAGTTACAATCATCATCATAGACTGTCGTTACAATCGTCATAATGGACTATCGTTACAATCATTATAGACTAGTTACAACAGCATGATATCCATATTTACCTGCCACGAACGTCAATTATCACCCTGAGTCACCATCATCGCTATCATCATCATCATCACGAGTCACTATCATTATCATCATTATCTCCACGACAGTCATCACCATTCTAATCAGCGCGCGATTTCAACCTCAGATTCCGTTGGAGTGGAGCGGGCTCAGCGATCCTGAAAACCTGGCGCCTAAGATCACTCTACCGGGATCGTGGGAACTGGATTTGTGGCACTTCAAATTCGGGATCAACGGTTCTAGGATGTTGTGAATAGGCTCTCTCAAACGGAACAGAACAACACGCGGACCGGATCGGAGCCCTTCAAGGCGGGACCATCCAATCCAGTCAACTCGATCCACCCCGCATCTTCGGTTTCTTTTCAGACCTCTTTCTCTCTCTCGCTCTAAACCGGGTTCAGAACTTCCAAAAGCATATTCGATTAGAGAAACATCGTCTCCAATCAAGCCGAAGCCGATCAATAAAAAAATACTGATCCTGAATAGAAAAGAGAAAACCCCCCACCGTCATCAATCATCACCGTGCTGGACCGCGCAGACAATCCTCGGGATCAATCGACTCTGCAACCGGTTAGGGGAAATATTAAATCTGGGTGACAATAAACCGGATCAGAATATACTCAACCCGTGCCAAATAAAGCCGGATCTATTTTTTTCGTGTGGAGGGTTTATTTTTATCGGCGTACTCTGCGGGATTATCCAAAACCGGATTGTTCAAAATCGGATCGTTTAAACCGGACTGCCCAAGCCGGATCGTCCAAGACGAATAGTTCGAAACGTCATCGAGGAAGATAGCGGGGAAACAAAAGAAAACCTGGATTAAAGCCATCAAATGTCGTATTAATACATCCTGAACAGGTTTGATCATAGCCATACGAGACATCAGGATCGGAACGTTCAAAGCCGCATATTTCAAACGGGATATCACGGCCATCAAAACCGGTTCGGAGAAAAAAAACCGGTTCTGAAGCAACAATCAGGGGCTGACCACTGCAACGAATTTTCAGAACTGGAAAAACCGAAATCCTTGAAAAACCGGTTAGAAGCCATCAAAACCGCCGAAATAATTTTCGAGCAGGAGTGAAGACATCAACGCGGAATCCTACAACAAACAACAATAACAACAACAACAAAACATCGGATCAGAGCCATAGAGTTGGACGGCGCGGATGTACTACTCGCTGGTGTGGGCCCAAGTGAGTGAATTCGCGTCTGAAGTGAGTGAATTCGTGAATGGGTGAGAGAGACAAAATATCGTGCCCGACTGAGTGACTTCGTCTCCAGAGTGAATTCGCGTCGAGAAGTGCGTGAATTAGCGAACGAGTGAATGGATTAGTGTCTGAGACTGTGAGCGGTGTGGGTGAATTTAGTGAGTGATTTGGTGTTTGAGTGGGCCAGTGAATTGACGAGCTCGCTCGCAATTGAATTTAGTGCGGGAGTAGATTCGTGTTTGAGTGAGTGAATTAGTCAAATAGTTAATTAGTGAGTGGGTTTACTATTGAGTGAGTGAATTAGTGCTTGAGTAAATTCGTGTTTGAGTGAGTGAATTTATTATTGAGGAGTGAATTATTGATTGAGTAAATTTGTGTTTAAGGGAGTTAATTAGTGAGTGAGTTAATTATTGAGTGAGTGAATTATCGAGTGAGTAAATTCGTGTTTGAGCGAGTGAATTAGTGAGTCAGTTAATTAATGAGTGAGTGAATTCATGTTTGAGTGAGTGTGGGGAGTGAGTGTGTGTTAGCGGATGAATCGGCGGGTTTACGAGTGAGTAAAAAAAATGGGCTTGTTGTAGGTGAATTGGTGGCTAAGCGAGTGAATAGATGGCGAGTGGATAACGTGGAAAGTGATTACATGCGTGAGCGCACGAGTTAATTTACGGGCGTAAGTATATAAGGGAGCGTCGGGCGGGGGGAGCGGTGGCGCAGTGGTTAGGGCACTGCGTTACGAGCCTGGCGAACCGAGTTCGATTCCCTGTGCCCACGGCTGACATCAGTGGCGAGTGACATCCGAAGCCGATCCCGAGCCTCGCTCCCTCCCTCCAACTTCACCAACTGCAAGTGGAGTTCGTGATCCCGAGTTCCATTCTTGCTCACGGTCGACTCGGCTTTTAATAAAATATCAACACTCGGGCGAGGTCTGGCGTGGTGCTAGCCACACGCCACCTCCACCTCCGTTGCTGGAGGCCAAAAATAGGCGATCGCTAACAACGACCCTTGCCCTCCACAATCGTCTCGTGAAGGCGGCGCCCGGGGCAGGCGTCGTTATCCTCTGCACGACCGCGCAAACGGAACCCGCGACTGCTTTGCGGCAGCCGTTGAGCGAATGCGCTGACCGGAGGACCCGCCGACCAAAAACGACACAGCCAAGGGGGGCGAACAAGTTCGAATCCCAGCCAGGGACGGGCGGACTTTGGCGCTGGAGACTTCACAACGGGGGCGCTCTGCACCACCACCAGCATCATCATCATCAGCCTGGTGACGAATTCCTGCGGACGCCACTGTTGAGTCTCCGTGAGCCGACACCGGGGATCGAACGTGGAACCTGCTGCGTCTGGAGGGGGAGGGAGAGATTCCTGTGAAAGCCATGTGATTGGTGGACAGGTGGGAAGGGGCGTGGCTTTGTGCAGGTGTGTGAGGGTGGGGGGAGGAGCCATGGGGGGGTCCGCGCTGGTCACGTGGTTGGTCCTGGCGCTCGCAACCGGCCGAGGACCTGGTGCAGGTGAGTCTGGTTGTCCGCCTGATGATGCCGCTTGTAATTACTGGCGAAACGTCGAACTCAGATTGGTAATGTTGTGGATTTGCTCTCCAATACACAACCGGTTAGTGCTGTACTAGTGACGAATTGGCACGTTCTGTTTACGTGACACACCTTACTAATTGGCTGTGTCGGGTGGTGGCGGGTTTAGCGACACATATTTACGCGATATAACCCCAAAGAACCTGTGTTGTGGATGATTTTCGTCGCGAAGGCCTACGTGTTAAACTGAGTGAGTCTTCGTGCACCTAGCCGGGCACAGGCGCTTGTGGTGACGTCACCGCCACTGCGTGGCGATCGGCGGCTGCTGCTGTTGGTCGTCTTCGTGAGCGGTGGCGCTGTTGTTAGCGCACTGCGCAGTGAAACCCGCGGGGCGCAAGAGTTCGATTCCCGCTCACGGCCACAACAATCGGTGACGAACATGTGAGCCGGTCTGAGACTCCCCTCCTCGCCTGACTCGGGCTTAAATGATTACCCGGTGCGGTGTCGAAAGGACACGGGGAGACAAAGGCGGCCGCGCGTGTCGCTGGCCTACCACACCGCCGCGTGTGCCCTACCGGCCTTAATAGGCGCTCGCAAATAGCGTTTGCCCCAACAGTCTGTTCAAGGCTACAAAGGTTCCTGGTTTTCACCCCCACCCCCCTTCAGCTGAAAACCAAACCATGCAATGTAACTGGTAGTGGGCCAAGACATCCCAATGTAAAAAAAACATGACCTGCAAATGACAATTCCGCTCTTGCGTGTGATGGGCCCTGTTGCTGGGGAGATAAATTCCAAATGTCGGGGATTGCTGTTACTGCTGCTGGCCACGACGAGAGGGAGAGAGAGAGAGTTTGTGTCGTATTGCTATTCCTCCTCAGTCCAAGCAGCGCAGACTACCACAGTGGGTCTGAAGGCGCCGCGGTGGCTAGGAGATGTTAACTACCTCGCTCGGTATACAGGAGGTTGTGTGCTCGATCCCGACCCTGACACCTGCAGCTGCTGTATATTTGGAGTTTGCGGTGTCTCTCTCTCTCTCATCATCATCATCACGGTGGCTATGAGATGTTAACTACCTCGCCAGGTGTACAGGAGGTCGTGCGCTCGATCCCGACCCTGACACCTGCTGCTGTATATTTGGAGTTTTCGGTGTCAGTCGCCCTAACCGTGGCCGCGTGCATTTTTCCCCAGGCCCTCCGGGTTTTCCCTCCACATTTAGAAGCACACGTTTAGACTATTTTGCTGCTTGTACATTTCCACGTGATAAGCAACTTCATTGTGGCCAATCACGTGGCCAGGTTGCTTCTTAAAAAGAGCTAAATAACTCAGTGGGTCTTACCTGGTAAAATATATATACAGTAAACCCTTGGATTGCGAGTATCTTGGTCTGCGAGTGTTTTGCAAGACGAGAAAATGTTTTAAGTAAATATTAATTTGATAAACGAGCGAGGGTCTTGGAATACGAGCAGTGTACGTATACGCCTTGTCTGCCGGGCGTCACGTGATCACAACTGATATACGACGAGTGGTTTGATATACGAGTGCTTTGGATTACAAACACGTTTCCCGAACGAATTATGCTCGCAATCCAAGGTTTTACTGTATTTGGTTTTAGTTCAGTTTAGACGATCGAAAGTGTGGGTTGCTTGGATAGTCGCACCACTGTGGCTTGTTTTGAATGTATCTCTATGAGTCACTATGCATATCTCTGTATCTGTATGTGGCTTTGGGTTTACTCGATGTTTCATCGTTTGGGTTGCATGGCTACGGACTTAATATTGATGGTTCTGTATCTCTTTGTATCTCGGTGTGCCTCTGCGGGTCTTTATCGATCTCAATGAATCTCTCTGATTCTCTACTATGTCAATGGGTCTATTTGTATCTGTACGAGTCTATATATCTCTTTGGGCCTCTATGGGTCTCTATGTATCTCTCCGAGTCTCTATGTGTCTCTATGGGTTCACTATATTGGGTGTTATAGTTTGGGTTACATGGCCACCAATTTGCTGTGGCTTGTGTCTTGAATTTTATTACTTGGGATCATGACGATGATCCGAACAGGTCCTGAGCCCACCTCTAGATCGACTCGGCCTCAAATGAGTATCTGGTGTGGTGTGTAAAGCATCGCGACCAGGGAGACAAAGGCGGTCAGGCTTGGTTCCGACCACTCATCCGCCCGTGTGCCGTGCCGGCCTTCATAGGTGCTGCTTGCTAACAGCACTTGCCCCGACAGTCTGTGAAGGTTATACGGGGGTTATTTGTCTTTGGGGCACTGGGGAGCGATGGGTCGCTGCGCTACGAACCCAGCGATCCCAGTTCGATTCCCGCACACTGCCAACACCAGTGACGAATATCTGAATTGGTCAAGGGCCGTCCCCTAGGTTGACTCAGCCTCAAATGAGTACTTGGTGCGGTGTGCAGTAAACATCGCCACTGGCGAGACAAAAGCGGCCGGCCACCCAGGTGCTCCCTAACAGCACTTGCCCCAACAATTTGCTGAGGCTGTACGGGGAAATTATTCTTCTTAAAAATATAACAATTATATAATAGGCAACGTTCGGACAACGGCCCTTTTTCATAGCACATGCATGTGCTGTCGATATGTAATGTGCTCTGAAGCAGGGTCACGTCGCATGTTACACAAACACACACACGCACACATTTTATTTTAATGGTTTAAAAAAAAATCTGCTAATTGTAAAAAAAAAGAATTGTGGAAATTTTGAATAAGAACTGTGAAGTCGCATTGCTTGGCACAGTGGGCATCTTCCTGCGTTTGTGCACGAGTTGGTTGTGGTTGTTGTTGTTGACTGCTTTTGCACCACTGCCAACGCAACAGCAGGCAGCAGCATCAAATAACGTGTGACCATAATAGTTGATATCACTCACTGGAAAGGCGATGTAGGGGAGTCACGGTGGCTAGGAGATGTTAACTCTCTCGCCTGGTGCGCAGGAAATCGTGGGTTCGATCCCGACCTTGACGCCTGCTGCTGTATATTTGGAGTTTGCGTGTCTCTCTCTCATCATCATCATCATCACGGTGGCTAGGAGATGTTAACTACCTCGCCTGGCACGCAGGAGGTCGTGGGTTCGACCCCGACCCTGACGCCTGCTGCTACTGTATATTTGGAATTTGCGTGTCTCTCTCTCTCATCATCATCACGGTGGCTATGAGATTTTAACTACCTCGCCTGGTACGCAGAGGGTCGTGGGTTCGATCCCGACCCTGACGCCTGCTGCTGCTGCTGTATATTTAGAGTTTGCGTGTCTCTCTCATCATCATCATGGTGGCTGGGAGATGTTAACTACCTCACCTGGTGTACAGGAGGTCGTGGGTTCCATCCCGACCCTGACGCCTGCTGCTGTATATTTAGAGTTTGCGTGTCTCTCTCTCATCATCATCATGGTGGATGGGAGATGTTAACTACCTCGCATGATATACAGGAGGTCGTGGGTTTGCACGTTCTTTCCCGTGGTCGCGTGGATTTTTCTCCGGGTCCTCCAGTTTCTTTCTCTCCACAATTAGAGACACGTGCATTTAGAGTATTTGGCTGCTTCAAATCGGCAGCAATAAATTCCCACGTGATAAGCAACTTCGTTGGGGCTATCATTTTTAATAGCCAGGTCGCTTCTGAAAAAAAAGACCGATATAGCTAGGAGTCTTACCTGGTAACATTAAAAAAATCGTTTAGTTTTCATGCTTTGGCATACATTCCTAGAATGTCATCACCCAGATGCGGAAGAACGCTGCTGCTGTGTGAACAGAGTGGGAACAACCGTGGACGTCCAGAAATAAACGCCTCCTTATTCCAAACCCAAAGCTCCCGCTCTTCCAACACACTGCTGCAACCATCAACCACATCAGAACATACTACTGGCTGATGCTGCAACATCTCGCTAAAATGAAAAATTCGACTGTATGCTAAACCCATAGAGACACACGGGGATGCTGTGACGCCCGACACAGCAGCAGTCTTCAACAATTGGACGTCTTTATTTCTCCCAGCACGAGACACACGCGGGTCTTCAAGGATTCCCTTTACTCCAAGCGTCCCCCATCACCTATCTATTCCTCAAACCGCTTTCTCGATGGTTCCTTGACCTCCCCCCCCCCCCCCACTTTCACTCTCCATCCAATTCCTTCCTCACTTTCTCCAACGGACCCCAACCTACCAATCATCCTCCGTTCCCCGCTCTTTCCATTTTGTGTCTTTGTACCTCCAATCGCCCTCAACGTCCCCTGCCTCTAACCAATCCCCTTGCCAGGCCCCGTTAAGTACCAATCAGAGAGGTCGGGGGGGAGGGGGGGGAGCCTTGTATTTTTTAATTCCAGATTGTCCGTGTGACGCGGTGTTTGCCCACCACGTCAGGCGAGTGACGCAACCTCTGCAGAGATGTGCACAGGGGCTTGGCGCGACACGTTCACGACGAGCCAGAGTTGCGCCGATGTCGCCCCTGTCAATTCAAATTATGGACGAGGCCGTGCAGGCATAGCGAGCTCACAGAGACGCGTGGAGGCTCGTGGAGGCTCGTGGAGATACTCGGGGATACGTTGAGGACAAACCGCAGTCCCGAACTGCGGGACCGTGTTTGTCGGAATCATCTTGGAACCGAAATAATCCGATGAGCTAAGAAGCTCTTCGACACAGATGCACAGCAGGGGGCCGTGACCCCAAGAGAGTCACGGCAAGGTCTCGGACTTGGTACAGCCTCACGTGGGTTCCTCTGCTGTCACCCCCATCACGGCGTGGAAGCCTCAAATCCCTTTGCACATCCGCAACGTCGAACGCACTCTTGACTACTTTCACTAAAACATCTTAAAGGCATCTATCTCTCTCTCTCTCTCTGTGTGTGTGTGTTGGGTCTCAGGGCTTTCGAGGAGCCCTGCCTGAGCTTGGCTCCCGCTTCTGTGAGTTGTTGACTTGTCTGCAAAAATGTAGCGCGTTATAAATGGCATCATTATCGTCATCATCATTATTATTATTACAAACAGAATACGCAAACTGGTTGGAGTGCAAAGTGGAGGGAAGATGAGCAGGTCACGAACTATGTCAATATGGCCAGCTGTAGCAGCATCACGGTGGCTAGCAGATGTTAACCACCCCGCCTCGTACATAGGAGGTTGTGGGTTCGATCCCGACCCTGACGCCTGCTGCTGCTGTATATTTGGAGTTTGCGTGTCTCTCTCTCCGTGGTCGTGTGGATTTTTCTCCGGGTCCTCCGGGTTTTTCCCCCTCCGCATTTTTGAAGAACGCGCTGAGATTATTTGGCTACTGCTGGTGTACATGTCCACGTGATGAGCCACTTCGTTTGTGGGCAAAGTGGCTTCTACAAAAGAGCGACACAGCAGCTCAACGGGCCTTACCTGGTAAAATAAAAATAACAAAAACGACGGGATAGTCTTTTATTGTAGTACTGGCGTTTAGCTCCGTCGCCTAATTACTGTATCGCACGAAGTTAATATTCTTCGGCATCTCGCTAGAAGGTTTAATTGGGCCGAATGCGCCACCTCGGCCAGAAATTCAACTCCCCATGAGCGTCTCGCCGGCGGTGATGATCTCGCGTCATGTGACTGAGAGGGGGGGGGGGGGATGGTTGCCACCCGTCCCCGTGGGGCCCGGGACGAGCCGGCATCTGGTTTGTTGCCGGGGTCTGGGCGCCAACTGGCGCTGAGTTGCTTTGAACTTTGTTGGAGTTTACTTCACAGTCGTAATGACGGACCGAGCGCTGACTGAGAACGAGTTTGGTCTACAATAGAAAAGGTCGCCACCCTACCACTTATTCACACACTCACATACTATCACCCACCCACTCACCCATTTGCCCAGTCACTCAGTAACTCACTCACTCACCCACCCACTCACCCACCCACTTATTCATTCATCTGCCCAGTCACTCAGTAACCCACCCACTCACCCACTCACCCACCCACCCACTCATCCATCCACTCATTAATTCATTCATTCATTTGCCCAGTCACTCTAACTCACTCACCCATCCACCCACCCACTCACCCACTCACTCACCCACTCATTCATTAATTAATTTGCCCAGTCACTCAGTAACTCACTCACTCACCCACCCACTCACCCACTCACCCACCCACTCATTAATTCATCTGCCCAGTCACTCAGTAGTAACCCACTCATCCACCCACTCACCCACCCACTCATTCATTCATCTGCCCAGTCACCCACCCACCCACTCACTCACCCACCCACTCACTCACCCACTCACTCACTCACTCACCCACCCACCCACCCCCTCACTCACCCATCCACTCACCCACCCACCCACTCACCCACCCACTCACCCACCCACGCATTAATTCAGTTTCACAGTCACTCAGTAACTCACCCATTCACCCACCCACTCATTCATTCATCTGCCCAGTCACCCTCCCACTCACTCACCCACCCACTCACTCACCCACCCACTCACTCACCCACCCACTCACTCACCCACCCACCCACCCACTCACTCACCCACCCACTCACCCACCCACTCACCCACCCACTCACCCACCCACGAATTCATTCATTTGCCCAGTCACTCAGTAACTCACTCACCCACCCACGCATTAATTCAGTTTCACAGTCACTCAGTAACTCACCCACTCGCCCATCCACCCAGTCATTCATTAATTTGCCAATTCACTCAGTAACTCACCCATCAATCTACTCACCCATCCACTCATTCATTTACCCAGTCACTCAGTAACTTACCCACTCACCCACCCACCCATTCATTAATTTACCAAGTCACTCATTAACTCACTCACTTACCCACTCACTCATCCACTCACCCACTCGTACACCCACTGGGATTGCCACCTGTCTGGATTTGACCGGAACATTATCACAAATCATTTGGTGATTCTGCAGCTGCGTGGGCAGTGGTACAACGAGCACAATTGTAGTTATGAATAAAAACAAAAACACAATCACAGTTTTCAATAACAACACTGTGGCCGTAGAAACAAACAAAAATCAATATATAATATGTGACGTTTCAGGCAATCATCCTTCTTCACAGCATATATTTGTAGAGAGAGGCCAGATATAATTTGTATCCGGGCTTGAAACCTGTGTGGAAAAAGGTGGCAACGGAATGAGATAAACGGCGCGATCCGACTTGCTGAATTGTGGCATGCACAGGCAGGCAAGGACTGCTCACCCCCCCCCTCTCATCCACTGCCCCCCCCCTCTCTTCCACTGCCCCCCCCCCTCTCTTCCACTGCCCCCCCCCCCTCCACCGGACCCCTTCAATGGGCATCGCTCATTAAAATATCTCTGTGGTTTAATGAAGCAAGGGAGCGCGCGCGTTAATGAGGGATGAGGGAGAGGGGTCGGACAAAGGGATGGATTCACACGCACGCACACACACACACATGTTTGTGAACACACACACACACACACGAACACACAGATACAGACAAAGATCACCCCCGCCCCGTCTCCAGTGTAGCCTTCACAGACTGTTGGGGCAAGCGCCGTTCGAGAGTAGCAGCGCCTGTGAAGGCCGGCTGGATGGCACGCCTACAGTGACGGCGGCCACCACCACTCCAGGCCGCCTTTGTCCCCCCCACCCAGGTGCTGATATTTACGTTTCGCAGCAGATGCTCATTTGAGGCCGAGTCGAACCTACGGGGAGGCCCAGGGACCGGTTTTAGATAATTCCGTCGGCGACGCTGAGCGTGAGCATGTGGGTATCGAACTCGGGGTTCGCGCGGGTTTGTAGTGCGGTGCGCTAACCACTGCGCCACCGCTCCTCTACACATACACTTACATACTCATGCGCACACACACACAGACACATGGGAACACTCATACATACACAGTAGGTACATAAATAAATCCACACACACACATATATACACACGCTCGTGTTTACTGTACATAGATGTGCATGCTCATGAATAAATCCAATCATAACACTCTCATACATACACAAGCGCGTAAAAAGATACCTGCCCGTATAGCCAGACAGTCAGACGACAGCCGGGTAGCAAGTGCTGTTAGCGAGCGACTATTAAATTAGGCCTGCTGAGCGCACGGCTCTCTGCAGTGGTCCGTTCCAGTACCACGCCCGGCCACCTTTGTCTCTCCTCGCTGCGGATATTTTAGACATCGGCCAGGTGGCGCCGAGGAGGGGTGAGTGAGTGGGTGAGTGGGTGGGTGGGTGAGTGTGTGGGTGGGTGGGTGAGTGAGTGGGTGAGTGGGTGGGCGGGTGGGCGGATGAGTGAGCGAGTGGGTGAGTCGGTGGGTGAGTGGGTGAGTGAGTGGGTGTGTGGGTGGGTGAGTGGGTGGGTGGGTGAGTGAGTGGGTGTGTGGGTGGGTGGGTGAGTGAGTGAGTGGGTGTGTGGGTGGGTGGGTGGGTGAGTGAGTGGGTGGGTGACTGAGTGAGTGAGTGGGTGGGTGACTGAGTGAGTGAGTGGGTGAGTGGGTGGGTGAGTGGGTGGGTGACTGAGTTAGTGGGTGGGTGAGTGGATGGGTCAATGAGTGGGTGAGTGGGTGGGTGACTGAGTGAGTGGGTGGGTGAGTGGATGGGTCAATGAGTGGGTGAGTGGGTGGGTGAGTGGGTGAGTGGCTGGGTAGAAGAATACATGTACGCATTATTTAAGCTTCCACGCCGGGAGAGCGACTCGCCGTGCAGGACGACCCAATGGATGTCTGTCGTGTCTGGCGTGTTAACCCCATGACAGCTACAGTCGGCTGCGCTGCGTGTGTCGGGGGGAGGGTAAGATTTATTTATGATTTGTTTTTTTATTTCTTTCTAGGAAATTTATGTACGGTTCGACAAAAAAAACAGGTAACCGCTTTAAAACCGGTTTTAGCGTGCGGTTAACGGTTCGGTGACGCTTAAATAAAAGGTGTTAACAACACGAACGCCACATTGACACGCGACAATATGCACGCCACTCAGACACACGCATACCATTATCAAACACACGCACATTCATCTGTGCACTAATAATCAGCTGTCAAGCACTCAACACAATCGCACGGGCAAGAATCATTATGGGACACACACACACACCACGCACACACCACTCACACACCACTCACAGATCACCCACATCACACTCACCACTCACACACCACTCACAGATCACCCACATCACACTCACCACTCACACACCACTCACAGATCACCCACATCACACTCACCACTCACACACCACTCACAGATCACCCACATCACACTCACTACTCACACACCACTCACAGATCACCCACATCACACTCACCACTCACACACCACTCACAGATCACGGACACATCCCACACACACCACTCGCACACCACTCACAAACCACCCACATCACACTCACACAACACTCACACACTACTCACCACTCACACAACACTCACCACTAACACACCACTCACACACCACTCACCACTCACACACCACTCACACCACTCACCACACACCACTCACACTCACCACTCACACACCACTCACACTCACCACTCACACACCACTCACAGTCAGACTCACCACTCACACAACACTCGCCACTCACACCACTCACACTCACCACTCACACACCACACTCACCACTCACATACCACTCACACACCACTCACCACTCACACACCACTCACACATCACACTCACTCACCACTCACACACCACTCACTCACCACTCATTCACCACTCACCCATCACTCACCCACCACTAACATACTACTCACACACCACTCACCCACCACTAACATACCACTCACACATCACACTCACCACTCATACATCACACTCACCACTCACACATCATACTCACCACTCACACATCACACTCACCACACACCACTCACCACTCACACTCACCACTCACCACTCACACACACATCACTCGCACACCACTCACACACCACTCACCACTCACACATCACTCACCACTCACGCATCACTCACCGTTCACACATCACTCACACATCACACTCACCACACACACACCACTCACTCACCACTCACTCATCACGCACACACCACACACACATCACACTCACCACTCACACATCACTCACACATCACTCACACACCACACATCACACTCACCACTCACACATCACTCACACATCACTCACACACCACTCATCACTCACCACTCACACATCACTCACACATCACACTCACCACTCACCACTCACCCACCACTCATCACTCACACACCACTCACTCACTCACCACTCACTCATCATGCACACACCACTCACACACCACTCACACATCACTCACTCACCACTCACACATCACACTCACCACTCACACACCACTCACACATCACTCACTCACCACTCACACACCACTCACACATGACTCACTCACCACTCACACATCACACTCACCACTCACTCACCACTCGCACACCACAAACACACCACGAACACGCATCACTCACACATCACTCGCACACCACTCACCACTCACACATCACTCACTCACCACTCACACACCACTCACACATGACTCACTCACCACTCACACATCACACTCACACATCACACACATCACTCACTCACCACTCACACACTACTCACACACCACTCACCACTCACACATCACACTCACCACTCACTCACCACTCACACACCACGAACACACCACTCACCACTCACACATCACTCACTCACCACTCACACACC
This sequence comes from Petromyzon marinus, assembly GCF_048934315.1. Classification (NCBI taxonomy): domain Eukaryota; kingdom Metazoa; phylum Chordata; class Hyperoartia; order Petromyzontiformes; family Petromyzontidae; genus Petromyzon; species Petromyzon marinus. Next base: position 4,643,319 of record NC_133705.1, read on the forward strand.
ACTCACCACTCGCTCACCACTCACACACCACGCACACACGTCACACTCACGACGTGATGCTCATGATACACAGCCAGACAACTCGTACACACATCACTCGCACACACCACATGCATGCACACATGCAAGCATACACATGATTCATACAAATACAAAGATCACCCGTGTAACCTCAACAGACTGTAGGGGCAAGTGCTGTTAGTGCGCAGCACCTATGAAGGCCGGCACAGCACACGAGGGGGTGGGTGGCCAGCACCACACCCGACCGCCTTTGTCTCCCCAGTGGCGATGTTTTACACTCCGCACCAGGTAGCTATTTGAGGCTGTGTCGACCTTGGGGAGCCGCACGACCGGTTCAGATAACACTGGCCTACAATGTTTTAGACGTCACATGCTTCAGAGATGAAATGTGCTTGTTTATTATGGGTGTTGATGTGCTGAATTTAAATATGACAATTACAACAACGGATTGGCTACTGTTGCCAATATATTTAAGCTTTTTACGTCTATGTATATTGTGTAGATAGTAGAGTTTTACTCGTTAATTGTAAACATAGGTCTTTTCACGTGTTGTTGGTTGCTTTACATGATAACATGTCACCTGACCTATTCATGTGACACTTTAACAATCATCAAAAGGGTGAAATAAATCAAATGTATCATGAAAACAAAAGGCAAAAACTATTATGTATATACTCTTTGTTTTTTTCGGTAAAGTCACGTAGATAAAAAAATAAACATAATAAATGAAAACGAAATTAAATCACGACGTTTCGGGCGCAACACAAGCGTCCTTCTTAAGGTGAGGACAACGTAGTGAAAGCACAAACACTTAATTGTGTCTCACTTAAGGACAAACGCTTCAGTGTGTCTCACTTAAGGACACACGCTTCAGTGTGTCTCACTTAAGGACATACTTAAGTGTGTCTCACTTAAGGACACATGCTTCAGTGTGTCTCACTTAAGGACAAACACTTCAGTGTGTCTCACTTAAGGACATACTTCAGTGTGTCTCACTTAAGGACACATGCTTCAGTGTGTCTCACTTAAGGACACATGCTTCAGTGTGTCTCACTTAAGGACACACTTAAGTGTGTCTCACTTAAGGACACACTTAAGTGTGTCTCACTTAAGGACACACTTAAGTGTGTCTCACTTAAGGACACACGCTTCAGTGTGTCTCACATAAGGACACACGCTTCAGTGTGTCTCACTTAAGGACACACTTAAGTGTGTCTCACTTAAGTGTGTCTCACTTAAGGACACACTTAAGTGTGTCTCACTTAAGGACACACTTAAGTGTGTCTCACTTAAGGACACACTTAAGTGTGTCTCACTTAAGGACACACACTTCAGTGTGTCTCACTTAAGGACACACTTAAGTGTGTCTCACTTAAGTGTGTCTCACTTAAGGACACACTTAAGTGTGTCTCACTTAAGGACACACTTAAGTGTGTCTCACTTAAGGACACACGCTTCAGTGTGTCTCACTTAAGGACACACTTAAGTGTATCTCACTTAAGTGTGTCTCACTTAAGGACACACTTAAGTGTGTCTCACTTAAGGACACACTTAAGTGTGTCTCACTTAAGGACACACTTAAGTGTGTCTCACTTAAGGACACACTTAAGTGTGTCTCACTTAAGGACACACTTAAGTGTGTCTCACTTAAGGACACACTTAAGTGTGTCTCACTTAAGGACAAACGCTTCAGTGTGTCTCACTTAAGGACACACGCTTCAGTGTGTCTCACTTAAGGACACACGCTTCAGTGTGTCTCACTTAAGGACACACTTAAGTGTTTGTGCTTTCGCTACGTTGTCCCCACCTGAAGAAGGATGCTTATGTTGCGCCCAAAACGTCGTGATTTAATTTAGTTTTCATTTATTTTATTTATTTTTTACCTACGTGACTTTACAGAAAAAAACAAAGAGTATGAATCCTTGCAGTCACGAAAGCTTCAAATCTAGGATATTACTCGGTCCCTTCTTGGCTTGTCTCTTGTATTCATACTGTGTAGGAACCTCCTGCTTACTACACCACCAGCCCACAGGGGATTATTGTGTCCGTCCGTCGTGCATCCAAAAATGGGAGGGGTGGGGCTGGGTGGAGAGGGGAGGGTGGGGAGGGGCTGGGTGGGGAGGGGAGGGTGGGGAGGGGAGGGGCTGGGTGGGGAGGGTGGGGAGGGGCTGGGTGGGGAGGGTGGGGAGGGGCTGGGTGGGGAGGGTGGGGCTGGGTGGGGAGGGTGGGGCTGGGTGGGGAGGGTGGGGCTGGGTGGGGAGGGTGGGGCTGGGTGGGGAGGGTGGGGCTGGGTGGGGGGTGGGAGGGGTGGGGCTGGGTGGGGAGGGGCTGGTCACCCCGTGGTGCCCTTATAAAACTCAACGTTTAACCTACTCACACCGGCTTGTGCCCGCCCTCACAGTCGGGCATATTGTGCGGGACACACCACGTGGTGCCGCCGTTGTTGACCCTGGCCATTGACCGAGCAACCCAACGTTCCTACCAGCTCCCTCCGCAGGAATGTGTGTTAAATGGAGCATCTCTTGTCACTGCCCAGCAGTAGGCTGCAAGCATTGATGGGCTCCAATTGCTCCGAAATAGCGTTTGTCAATTGTTGCAATGTCCTGGTGAAATCGCTCGCCATGCTCGTCGCTCACTGCTGCGCAGTTCGGTGGTAGAAAAATAATCTAGATGAGAGTGCAAAAAATGTGTCTTTAGTGACATGTTGCAACCAAGGCTTTGTATGCCTTGAGGAGGTTTTCCAGCAACTCCCTGTAGTCGTCTGCCTTGTTGTTTCCGAGAAAATGTGTTGCCACTAAGTGGAAGGCTTTCCATGCCGTCATTTCCTTGCCACGCAGTGCGCTGTCAAATGCATCATCTCGAAGAAGTTCACAATAGAGGTTTTTGGGTTAGATCGCGTAAATATATAAATGTGTCAAATGGCTCGCATAATGCACATGCATCATGTACGTTGCCTCAGTAATCCCGCCCCCCCCCCCCCCCTCCACATTGTGCAAGAGCGCAGAAGGGTGGTCACCACATCTACGCCTCTATGTAAGGAACGAAACAGACTTCTCCACAAATCTGGCCATCGCCTGATGAAGCTAGTTGTAATTACTGGCGAAACGTCTTACTCAGATTGTAAATGTTGTGGCTTGGCTCTCCAACACACCGGTGTGCTGTACTAGTATACTACACTACTATACACTACACTATACACTGTATAGTAGTGTAGTGTTGTATAGTAGTGTAGTGTTGTATAGTAGTTTAGTGTATAGTATACACTACACACTAGTGCTGTACTAATGACGAATTGGCACGTTCTGTTTACGTGACAACCCTTACGAGTTGGCTGTGTCGGGTGGTGGCGGGTTTAACGACACATTTATATGTTTACGCGATCTAACCCAAAAACTCTATTATGGATTATATGGGTCGCGAAAGCCTACGTGTTAAACTCGAAGAAGTTCACGAATCTGAGGGCCAACAAAGACACCTTCCTTTATCTAAGCTTTATCTTAGCTTCACTTAACCTTGGGAATTTTCCCCGGAGGTACTTGAAAGCTGCTTGTGTTTTGTCCATGGCTTTGACAAAGTTCTTCATCAGACCCAGCTTGATGTGTAAGGGTGGTAACAAAATCTTCCTTGATTCAACAAGTGGTTGATGCTGAACACTTTTCCTCCCAGGCTCCAATGACTGTCAGAGTGGCCAATCTGTCTTGATGTAGTGGGAATCTCTTGGACAACTATCCCATTCGCAGAGAAAACAGCAGTACTTTGTGTATCCGGTCTGATGCTGGTCATAGTTTATGCACCTCAAAAATTGTTTCATGTCATATGTTTCCTTCATATGGACTGCATGACCAACTGGAATTGATGGCAAAACATTGCCATTATGCAGCAAAACAGCTTGAAGACGCATCTTCGATGAATCAATGAACAGTCTCCACTCATCGGGATCATGAACGATGTTGAGGGCTGCCATCACACCATCGACGTTGTTGCAGGCTACAAGATCACCCTCCATGAAGAATGGAACAAAATCCTTTTGACGGTCATGGGACATGGAAACCCTAACATCACCTGCCAGGAGATTCCACTGCTGCAGTCTGGAGCCCAACAGCTCTGCCTTAATCTTGGGTAGTTCCAAATCCCTGACAAGGTCTTTCAGTTCACCTTGTGTTATGAGGAGTGGTTCAGAGGAGGAGGATGGGAGAAAATCTGGGTCATGTGACCTTGATGGTTCAGGACCAGAAGTTTCATCATTTTCCTCGTCTGACTCAAGTGAGAATGATTCTGGTGCATCAGGAACCGGCAGTCCTTCTCCGTGGGGTACTGGGCTTATAGCTGATGGAATTTTTGGGTAATACACAGTCCACTTTTTCTTCTTGACACACCTTTCCCAACTGGAGGCACCATACAGAAGTAACAATTGCTAATATTATCTGTTGGCTCTCTCCAAATCATTGGCACTGCAAAAGGCAAAGATTTATATTTCCTGTTCAACCACTGGCGAAGATTTGTTGCACAAGTGTTGCAGCATATGTGTGGGGCCCACACCTTGTCCCGATCTCCAATTTTGCAGCCAAAATAAAGGTGATAGGCTTTCTTAACCATAGTGGTGATGCTGTGCTTTTGTGATGCAAAAGTCACTTCACCACAAACATAGCAGAAGTAATCTGTTTTGTTCACACAAGTACAAGGCATCTCTGGTCACTTTGGCGAAGCATAAATGTGTCCTGTTGCTAAATCAAACACTGACAAATAAGAGAGCACGACACTGCATGATTTCTCGAGCTGATATAGGGCAACTTGTTCAGCAGAGGGATGTAAGCCGAGTTCTGATTGCATCATCCATGACTTCTAGGAATAACATGATGCAATACCAGGTTCAGATTGCATCATTGATTGTTTTGTTCAAAAAGCAAGTACTGTCCAAACCCAGTCATAGATGTGTTCCAGTCAAAGATGTATTTTAGTCATTTCTGGTTTAAATTGAGATCCCTTCCCTTTATAACTCACTTATCCTCCGCCATCCCCAAGTCAAGGGTTGTATATACTGACCCAGTAGCATATCTTAATAAAAATTAGAGCCAATCAACAATTTTAGGCATCATTTTCATTCTCAGTGACCGGGAATTAGTCATGTTGGACTACATTTATTTCGGAGGCAATTTTGGCTGTAAACCAGTGTCATCAGTCACCGGTGTTGGCCGTGAGTGGGAATCGAACTCTGGTCGCCGGGTTCGTAGCGTCAGCGCGGTAACCGCTGCACCACCGCTCCTCAAACAAACACACATACACACAACTCGGCGGCAGCGGCACATTCACTCACTCGGTCGTCGTGCGCGCACACTCACACACCGGAAACCACTCATCCATATATTCATAGACATTTACACAAAGACAAAGATCACCGCCCTCCCCCCACCCCCCTTGGAGAGTCATTAAAACCGTTGGGGCCAAGTTGCTGTTCGCGAGCACCAATTGAGGCCGGGAAAAAGGGCGGGCGGGCGGGGGGGGGCAGTGGGGAGAGCACCAGGCCCGGCCGCCTTTGTCTCCCCCGGTGCTGATGTCTCCACGCCGCGCACCAAAGGAGTCGATCCCGAGGGGTCCCCCCGGTTTGCTTTTAGGTTTCACCCCCCGCCTCGTGTCGGCACCTGCTTTGGGGGTTCGAATCCAGGTCGCCGGTTCCGTAGCAGCAATGCACTGACAAATCAATGAGACACTTTCTCAATTTTTTCCCCCCAGCATCAAAGTATCAAACATAAGCATAGGTCTTTTTTTTTACCCTTCCTGGCAATGACACGGGAGCCAGGAATCAAGTGCTGCATTCACCACACGCAGTATTTGTGCTGAACATGCAAACAACACACGCTCTCTAATAGATGGCATTGTCTGTGAAACTGATTGGCCTACATTAGAGACAGCAGCAGCCTACTTTATGGCCTGACCACTGTACCATCGCTCCTAAAGGCAAAGATTCCCCGTGTAGCCTTAAAGGACTGTTGGGGCAAGTGCTGTTAGCGAGCAGCACCTATGAAGGCCGGAACGGCACACGAGGGGGTGGGTGGCCAACACCACGCCCGTCCTGTGGCGATGTTTACACACCACACTGGTGCTCAATGTAGGCTGAGTCGACCTAGGGGTGTTGGCCGTGAGCGGGAATCGAACTCGGATCGCCGGGTTTGTAGTGCAACGCGCTAAACGCTACACTACCGCTCCTCACATACACACGCACGCACACGTTCTCACACACGCACTCGTGAACAAACACAAACGCAATCTAATTAAAACTCAATCTCGTTATTTATGAATCCCACAATAGTAATATTGTAACAACATCATATGGGCAACTCCTACAAGATGATAATATTCAAGCGTATCACCATGGACAGAAAAGTAATCTTCATTACTAAATTATTGTCATCATCATCATCATCTTCGGGATTCCCATTCACGATCATTATCAGTCGTTATCAATCCACTGCTGGACGGAGGCCTTCTTCCCAAGCTCTCATCATCCTATTTCGTTTGAACATAAATGTTAAGGATATATCAATAGTATATCATGATCATCGTCGTCATCATCAATCATCGTCGTCGTCACATGCTCCACCTTGATCACAACGATTTGTCCTGACATCATCTAATTAATCATCAAATTGATTAAAGTCAGGATCAATCATTAGCATCACCACCACCACTACGCCGTACATCCCTTTCTCAATCCACTGCTGGATGAAGTGCAGGTCACGTGGGATGTGTTTGACCTTACGTCATCACGGTGGTCAGTGCGGGTTGGTTTAGGTCAGTGGTTTTTAACCATCACTGCAGCCTTGCACCCCTTTGGTTCCAAGTCGTAAAACAATGTACGATGTTAATAAATGCATCGGGCTTGATGAAATAAAGTTGCTGTAGTACGTACATTCCGGTGGTTAATTTGTGATTTCGATTATTTACCTTCTAAGCAAATCTGGCCATGTTTCGCACCCACAGAAAGGGCATCACGCACCCCCAGGGGGCGCAGCGTGCAACCCCAGGTGAAGAACCATTGGTGTAGGCAGTGGCAGAGCATAGCTGCGGCAGCATGCAGTAGATGTGCAGTACAACAATTGATGTTGCGGCACTCCTTCGCTGGCCACCACGTAGTCCCACAGCGGCCTCTGGCCACGTGGCGTGCACGGCTGTAGCTCATCCAAGCAATGTGCAGGATTGCCCCTGCTTATAGTACGTGCAGTACTACTACTGTACGTTGAACTTCTTGTGCACCGTACAAAGCCAGTTGCGCCAATCGGCGGTGCGCGGGAAGGACAACAAACTCAACTCAAAAATATGTTTTAAAAAAAAATTCGTTTTCAATCTGGATGATTTAAAAGGGCAACGCTCCAGTGGCTTCCTAATAAAGTAAAATGAAGAGCTTCTGATATTTGAGGGGCTCATGCGTTCAGGTCCCAGCGTTCGCCCTGGTTTTAATGCTGTGGGTGGGTTCAGAATGAGAATGTTGCATTTATACTTCGGGAGGAATCCGATGAGCTATGAAGCTCTTTTTTTCACCGACGTCCAGTAGGGGCACGGGGTAAGAACGTTACAACAACAAATTGTACACAAAGACGACGATAGTGCAAAGTATAATACATGTAAACAAATAAAGACAAAGAACCCCGTATACTCGTTGGTTCTTTCGGTAAAGTCACGTGGTAGGTATAAAATAAAATAAATCAAATCAAATCGCGACGTTTCGGGCGCAACACAAGCGTCCGTCATCAGGTGGGACAACCACAGCAGGAAACAATTGCTGAAGTGGGCAAAAGGGCTGCAGTGGGCACAAGGGTTGTTGTGACAAGAGGCTATGTAGGTAAGAGAGGGGGGAGCTTGTGTTGCGCCCGAAACGTCGTGATTTAATTTATTTTATTTTCTACCTACGTGACTTTACCGAAAGAACCAAAGAGTATGGATCCCTGCAGTCACGAAAACTTCAAATCTAGATTGAACCCCCATATACCGTAGCCTGAACAGGCTGTTGGGGCAAGTGTTGTTAGCGATCACCTATGCTGGCACGGCACACGAGGGGGTGGGTGTCCAGAACCACGCTCGGCCGCCTTCGTCTCCCCAGTGGCGATGTTTACACACCACACCAGATACCCATTTGAGGCTGAGTCGACCTAAGGGAGGCCCAGGACCGGTCAAAGATATTCGTAACTGATGTTGACCGTGAGCGGGAATCGTAGCGCAGCGCTTTAACCGCTGCACTGCCGCTCCCCTACAAAAGCTAAACAAATCACTCAAACACACACAAATGAATATAAGAACATAGAATCGATATTCTTTGGGTCTTTCGGTAAAGTCACGTAGATAGGTTCAAAGAAAATAAGAAAAAACTACGACGTTTCGATTGCAACACAAGCGGTCGTGAACCTATCTACGTGACTTTACTGAAAGACCCGAAGAAAATGAATTCCTGCAGTCACGAAAGCTTTAAGTCAAGATTTAATATAGAATAGGTTGTACCCTTTCTGGCAATAAAACAGTTTGTGTTAAGATGTTCAAGCACCAAACAGAAACCTTTTTCAAGGAATCATGCCTGCGTTAACCACAGGTACTTGTGGTGAATATGCAAACAAACAACCATGGCCTGGTAGTACATGATGATGCATTGCCTTTGAAACTGATTGGTCCACACCAGAGACAGCTTTCTTTAGAGCCTCGTCTCAAACAGTGATAGGCCAGTGGACGCCAAAAGGCGAATAGCACAAAGACAATGCACTATTAGGCAAGGGAGGCACCATGATACGTAAAATTCCTACGAAACCATCCCCATCCTACCAGGCAAAGCCCACTGAAGGTAATAATTTATTTTTGTCAGAAGCGACCTGGCCACCACACAGTGGATCTTAAAGATCCCGTGACATCATTCCCAAGAGCATGCCATTACAAACACAATTCCTCGGTCCTCCTGCAGCTAGCGTAAAATAATAAAAAAAAAAGTTTAATTGAGTTTTATAAATAGACACTACTTTTGTGGCCGGCCCTCCACCACCCGACACAGATAAACATCTTCAGGACAAGATACAGGAAGAGAGACTAAAGCCCATTCTGACTTTCTGCTTTCAGTTAACATGCAAACTGTAAACGCGAACATATGCAGCCGAGTATTGTAATATTTGATTGATAACGCCGCATTATTTATTTATTTGTTCCACCACACTGGCGCGGCCTGACCTCACGGGCCCCTGATGGCCACTCCACCGCTGCTTGCATCTCAATCCATTAACTCTGAAGTTGGCCCGCGGGCCCAGAGCTCATGACTGAGTTATGGCCACCACACCAGCCCCACCCCACTACCACGTGGTGCTGGTGAGCCTCCGCCACTGCAATGATCATGGTTGGCTACGAGCGGTGCGACGGAAGAAGTTCAACAATGCAGTAGATCACAATGGGCGTCGAGGATGAGTTGTCACGACCCCGGGTCCCCGGGAGAAGGCGGTGCGGCAAAAACGTGAAACTTAATCTGTTCCCATGAGTATGGGGGGATCGATCGTGTCCCGGCGGGTTGCTCCGGTTACACTACGCATGTTAAAACGCGCATTGCTTGTCTCGTAGCCCCTTGACATGTAGAGGACAGCAGAGCCTGGGCAAATGGTCACCGCTGAAGTGGTAATCAGTTGGCCGCGTTTGTTCATCGTTGGCCGTGTGGGGTGGATGAGGGCTGCACGACCCAATATTGTGCCGTGCGCGTGGCAAATCCGAGCCAAAAAATAATAAATTGCAGACGGGGAAAGTCGCTGCGGGCGGCTCCGCGCGTTCTCCTCGGCTCACCCTCCACTCTCGTGATCGAACTCATCACAAATGTCGCCCCGATTATGACGCACGGAACGGATGCTGCTTCTGCCGCTGCGGTGTGGTGGGTAACACACGGCCGCACTTGCCACCCGGAGGTCGCCGGTTCGACTCCCATCCCTCGCGGTGGTTGACCTCTAACGATGCGGCTATCAGTTTAACCCGCCCCCACCCATACCCCAGCCGCCTCTGCTGTGTGCGTGCGGGCGTTCCACCACCGCACGTCGTCCATGATCAGCAGGACGACGTGCGGTCGTTAAGAAACGTGCATTGAGATGATTTCGATGATTTTGCTGCTATGTAAATGTCCAAATGATGGACCACTTTGTTGAGGTGTCATTTGTGGCCCGGTCGCTTCTCATAAATAACTTGATACCTCGGTGTGATGGGGATGGTTTCGCTGTATTTGTGTTTGGGTGGTTTGTCTGCCTTTCTAATACTTTGTTGCGACTATCGTGTTTTTCTACCGTTTGTTGTTGTAACGTTGTTACCCGCGCCCCTACTGGATTCCTCCCGGTGCGAATGAATATTCTGCTTCTGTTGTAAAGTGTGGGTCCTCCCAGCTCTTACACGTGTGGCACGCGCGAGAGGCGATCGCAGTGCCGCACCCTGCCCAGCCGAGTGTGAAACTCATCGCTTGTCGTGGTAATTCCACGTTCCCGTGGTGGGGGCAAGTTGATAAAAGCAACCTGCTGGAGGTGGTGGTGTCTGTGATGATGCTGATGACGACGACGGTGATGGTGGTGATTGATAATGATGCTGTGATGATAATTGTCATGGTGGTGGTGGTGATGATGATGAGTGATGGTAATGAGTAATGGTAATGTTCATGATGGTGGTGATGATGATGATGATGTAATGAGTAATGGTAATGTTCATGATGGTAGTGGTGATGAGTGATGGTAATGATCATGGTGGTGATTATGATGATGAGTGGTAATGATGATTTTGAGTAATGGTAATGTTAATGGCGGTGGTGGTGATGAGTGATGGTAATTTTCATGGTGGTAGTGGTGATGATCATGAGTGATGGTAATGATCATGGTGATGAAGATGATGAGTGATGGTAATTTTCATGGTGGTGGTGGTGATGGGGGGGGGGGGGGCACGTGGTAGCGTCATGTGACGCATAGGGGCTCATTCGGCCACAAGGGGACCCAGAATCAACAGTTGAAGAAGCAACAAAAAAGTTAAGAAATGTATTTTAAGAAAAATATTAAATGAAAATGATCTGCGGTCTACCATGGTCCACGCCCTCCAAACGCATCTGGCAATCGCATCCATAGAGCAGCATCAAGTTGCGCGATCCACTCCCCCTTTGAGGAAATCCTAGACCGATGGGGCCCGCATGAAAGCACGACGCATTGTGATAACTTAATTGGAGTATTGTCACAATTTTAATTTATTATTATTATTAATACCGTCACTGTGAGACTGTCTTCCTCTGAACCCAATGCACGATGACACAATTTGACAGGGTGCTTCAAAAAGTGTCAACACTTCTGAGAATTTGCAACAATACCACGAGGAATGTGCTGCCTCTGGAGAAGATTCCAGGCGTGCGTTGACAATGATGGCGAACAAGTGGAGACCCTTTGACTTTTTGAAGCTATTGACATCACATTTGTTATCATGTTACAGTGTATCATCAGTTCTTTTTTCATTAAAAACGATAGTCCCATTGAAGTGTTAACATATTTTTTCAGCACCGTGCATAGAGTATAGTTATAGCTTAACATATTATTGTACTCGCCTTTTCGCCCGTCCAATGACGGGTGTATTTCAGTAAATCTGAAACTTGCAAGCGAAAATCAGACCGCGATGTGATATTCATTGCATCAATTCGCGTGCAATTTGTAAGGGCGCGGTGACACAGACTTATTTCATTTTAAGGTTATAATCCCTTGATCATCACGACGTCCTTTTTACTTTGATGTTTCAACAGCAGCGTGATGGAGATCGCGTGACGAGAGGGTTTTCTGCCTTTGTAGTGAGGGTTGTGAGTTGACGCCGAGGAGGGGGGAGGAGGCGCCTCGTCCCCCCATGTGGAGTGACGTCATCCGCTAATTATTCATGGGGGGGGTGTCCATTTGGAAGCAGTCACCTCTTCATGATTATTAATGAGGGGAGCTGTTCCATGTGGAGTGACTCACCTGCTCATGATTATTCATGAGGGGGGGGGGGTGCTACATGTGGAGTGACGTCACCCACGCACGATTATTAATGAGGGGGGCTGTTCGTTGTGGTGTGACTCACCTGTTCATAATTATTAATGAGGGGGGCTGGCCGACGTGGAGTGACGTCGCGCGCAGGACACACGGGCATTTTTGGCTCATTAGAAGTCGTAAATACGGGATTATAAACCATCCGTAGCTATTTCAGTAACAGTGAGTTGGGAGAAAGGACGTTGGCCCACAGTCGGACCTGGGAGCTGCGGACCCTGAATGTTGATGGTGGTGATGACGATGCGCTGAATGCATACACGCTCAGGTGCAATGACGAATCCAGAGGTAGTCCAGCCACACGCAATCACGAGCAAAAACACTCGGACACTCAACAGTGATGATCTTTACGCATGCACGCGCGCGCACAGCTCACCTGAACAAAAGGTCCCCCGTATAGCCTGGACACACAGTTTGGGCAAGTGGTGTTAGGGAGCACCTATGAAGGCCGGCACGGCACACGAGGGGGTGGGTGGACAGCACCACGCGCGGCCGCCTTTGTCTCCCCAGTGGCGATGTTTACTACACACCGCACCAGGTACTCATTTGAGGCTAAGTCGACCGAGGGGAGGCCCAGTTCAGATCATCTTCACCGGTGTTTGTAGCCATGAGTGGGAATCGAACTCGGGTCGCGGGGTTGTTAGCGCAGTACGCAACGTGCTAGACTACCGTTCCCCCACTAACGTACACACACACACATTCAGACACGATCATCAAATAATACTGAGATTATGACGGGTTGATGATTAACGACACACTTTCGTGCATTAACAGACACGCTCGCTCGCTCACTCAGACAACTCTAGCGCAAGAACAAGAAAATTTCGGTGAAAAATAAAACTGCGATGCCAATCATCAACACAATTACCGCCACTTAGCGAGCCTTTGCACCACCACCACCACCGCACAAAAATCCTCACCGTAAACCTGGCAATTATCAACATCAGTATTACCATCGTCTTTATTCCTACTCGAGCACTTAACCCCATCGGCGCAGACCACAGAACGACACGGATTAGCGAATGCACGAGTGGAAAAAATCAAAAGGCTCTCTCCTCCCCTCTTGCGTGAAAGATTGCGGTTACGAATTCCAGACCACGGAGCGCGCAACCCTGCGCTGTTCTTGACCCGACGCCGCACGGCGCTGGCTCTGTGTGGGCGCTGGCTCTGTGTGGGAGCTGGCGGGTGCCGACGGGGGGGGGGGGGGGCTGGGGGGGCTCTCTGGGGGCAAAGCCACCGAATGGCTGGGGAGGGTTGGCGGGCCACACAAGTGCTGCCGAAACTTCCTTTCGAGTGGAGTGGGCGTGGAGGGGGGGCGCCATGTAGCCTGGCTCGGTAGGTGAATGCGCTACAGAAAAAGTGCCGACTAATCTCCATCTGTACCGACTCCACCTGTTCCATCTGTACGGTATAGAGCAGGGATTGAGGCGGGGGAGGGGGAAACAAAAATAACAAGAAGAGCTCATTCCGTTTTTCGAATTCGGTAATGAAAAAAAATAAATGAACTCAGTATTTCAGGAGCCGCAATTTCGATGTGAAAAACCGGTGACGAAGCAGTCCTGCAAAGAGCCGTAGGACTGCTCTGGAGCCGCAGGTTTTGCCGAGCCCTTGCGAGTGCGCGAGTGTGCGAGTGTTCTCACTCACACACTCGCACGCGCGCCGGTTTCCTGCCACATGTAAAACACTCTCGCTAATCGGCCGATAACATCTAAATAAATAAGTATACGTAGGGTACCCTAGAGCTCGGGCAATCGTTGGTGCGGGGCCGGCTGACCTCGTGGCTGCTGCTGCTGCTGACCTCTGGTCCGGGGTTCCTCCTCGCGTCTCTGAGACCTCCTCCTCCTCCTGTTCATTACGGTCACAGGAAACAAGAAGATGATGCTCGGTTTAGTCGGCACTTTGCTTCGCTCATCATTTCGGGGTTTTTTGTTATTGCTCTGCTTTACGTGCTCCCCCCCCCCCCCCCCCCCACCTTTTTTAAATGAAATATTTTCCGTATTTTCCGATTGTGAAACAAAATCAATCTGTGCTACTTTCTTCGAAGACACAAACATCCCTCCCTCCTCTCTCTCTCCCTCTCTGTCACTTCAAGAGAGAGCCCAAGCCACAGCGTCCCGAGTCGACCTGGCTCTTCCATGTGTCGCTTACGACCGAACCCCTATAACAGTTGCTCACCATCGTCGTCGACAACGACCAAGATTGATCCACTGCTGAATGAAAGGGCTCCTCAAGCCGCCACCGTCAGCTCTCCCTCCCTCCATTCCCTCCCTCGATCCCCTCTCTCACTCCCCTCTCACTTCCCTCTCTCCCTCCCCGCACTCTCCCCTCTCTCCCGACATCTCCCTCCCCGCTCTCTCCCCTCTCTCCCGACATCTCCCTCCCCTCTCTCCGTCCCTCCATTCCCTCTCTCTCCCCTCTCTCCCTCCCCTCTCTCCCTCCCTCCATTCCCTCTCTCTCTCCCCTCTCTCTCCCCTCTCTCCCGACATCTCCCTCCCTTCCCTCTCTCCCCTCTCCCTCCCTCCCCTCCCTATCCCATTGTGCGTACAAGGAGATCAGCATTACGCCTGAGCCCCCCACTCTGACCGCCTCGGGTTCACCACCAGTGCCTACCCCCCCCCCCTCCCCTGACTTTCCCTGCCCCGCGCTCTCACTTGAAGGCCCCTAATTCGTTTTCTTGGAATTGATCGCAAGATTAATTACTGCATCGATTAACTTTGTGTTTTTCGACAGAATTCCATTTGTAGGAGGGGGTGGGGGGGGGTGCGGATGCGGGGGTTGGGGGGAGAGATAGAGGGAGTGGGGGGGGTAGGTGAGTGGTGGGAGGAGGGGCTGGAGAAGTGGAGGATTTGATTGAGATGTGGAAACTCGGGTGGAGGTTACAGCTGCTGCTGTTGTTAAGGGGATTATCATTGTCGTTGTTGTTCGTGTAGAGCAGTTGTCATTAACCTATACTGCAGCCTTGCACCCCTTTGGTTCTCTGAAAAAATAATC
This sequence comes from Petromyzon marinus, assembly GCF_048934315.1. Taxonomy (NCBI): domain Eukaryota; kingdom Metazoa; phylum Chordata; class Hyperoartia; order Petromyzontiformes; family Petromyzontidae; genus Petromyzon; species Petromyzon marinus. The sequence continues at coordinate 4,658,372 of NC_133705.1, forward strand.
CGCCCATGTCTCGCACCCCCAGAAAGGGCACCTCGCACCTCGGGGGGGGGGGGGGTGTACCCCCAGGTTAAGAAGAGCCACTCGTGTAGGGGCTGCTGCCGTGATGCAATGGTTAGCGGGCGCTGGGCTGGAGGTCGCCACGGTCAGCCTCGGTGGCTCACGCGGAAGAATGCCATCGGCAGACAGATTCCCAGCATGGCCGACGGGCGCGGTATCATTCCATACCCCCCGCTTGTGAAATTTAACTTTCGTGCAAACATTTCATGGGTGATGTGCACAGTTATAGCCCAGTAAGCGTGCCAACGTTGGGCCAACATTGGCATGTGGATTGACCCGTTGCTACCAACGTTGTGCCAACGTTGGATGGAATCGTTGGATGGAATCGTTGGTGCCAACGTTGCCCCAACGTTGGCCCAACGTTGGCATGTGGATGGAAGTTGGCACCGACGTTCGGCCAACGCTGGGCCAGGATTCCACGATTACTGGGTGGTGCGGTAGCGTGGCCCAGCCGCAGCACGTTTTTGCCGATCTTGTTGCCGAGGCAGCGCGGTTCAATACTGGCGGGCCACCCCGGTTAACACCGCGGTCCGAAATGGAGCCCGCAGCGGACGTTGGGAAGGATCCCGTGGAGCGTCGATGGAAGGGAGCAGTAGCCCGGTAGCCCGTGGTGTCGTGCGTCACGCTCCCAATTTTGCCACAATCGAACAAGAACATTTAATACCGGAAGTTATTATTATTTTTACTCCACCGTGATCGGCACGCACGCGCACTCGCGGCAAAACACTCAAATTGCTTCCCGCTGTGATAACCGGCACACGGAGAGCGGCCGTATAAGCAGCAGCGCCAGTTAATGCGTCACAAGAACGAGAGCGCCAGTACACTCGGTTATGATGATGATGATGAGAATTGTCGCTGCTGCTGCTGCTGCTTCGCAGTCCGGTGGAGGTTTCGACACTTTCGTAGCGGTCTGTGTACAGTGGTCGCTTCTTCAAGTGTGACATCTGGACCATCCTCCTCCTCCTGCTGCTGCTGCTGCTGCTCCGGTGAAAATAAATGACCACCCTCCCGCCGTATATATTCATTTTGTTTTTCTCGCTGTCGAGATTGTTTAAAATCTCTCCGCTTGTTTACAATCCTCACCCATCTCTCTCCGTCTCTCGCGTCGCTCGGTTCTGACGCGCACCGCCCGTCGTTCATGATGACACCTTTAATTGTTCATTATTATAAGACTAATTATATTAGCAATTATTTTATTACTAATGAATGTTTTTATTGTAGTATTAATTATTATTAATCACTTTATTAGGACACCGTCCAGTATTAATTTTAATACTTATCCATAAGATGTTTTTTTTAGTTAGATCGCGTAAATATATAAATGTGTCGTTAAACCCCGCCACCACCCTGCACAGCCAACTAGTAAGGGTTGTCACGTCAACAGAACGTGGCCAATTCGTCACTAGTACGGCACTGACCGGTGTGTTGGAGAGCCAAGCCACAACATTGACAAACTGAGTACGACGTTTCGCCAGTAATTACAACTAGCTTCATCAGGCGACAGGCAGATTTGTGGAGAAGTCTTTCTGTTCCGTTCCTTACATAGAGGCGTAGATGTGGAGACCACGCTTCTGCGCTCTTGCGTCACGCAGGTGGGATTACTGTGTTCACGTACATTAAGCATTATGCGAGCCCTTTGAACTTGTCCTTCCTGTCTATTGTGTGTATTAAAATAGCCCCACCAACGATAATCCCTACTGAAGAACGCTGCCCTTTGTAGGCATGCATTTAAACAATGTATAATTTGATGATTCGCTTCCACGCAGCACTAAGGCGGTAGCTATCCGAACGGTTAAATATATTTTTATTTCTTTCAATTTCGATAGATTCTCTAATTTAGTCTTGGCCAGTAGTAGATAGTTTTACACAGAACTTCAACATTATCAAAATCAATCGAGTGTCCTTGTTGGCACGCGTGTTCTGCTGCTGACAGTTGTATTTGGGAGAATTTAATATTTCTCTGATATTGTTTTAGTCTCGTGCTGATCATTCGTCCTGTTTGCCCAACATAACATGTAGCACATGTGCAGTTAATCCTGTACACACCTTCTGTTGATAGCTTCGGTAATACATATTTTGTACCAGATATTACTTTCTGTATTTTATGTACCGTGCCAAATGTGACTCTGATGTTTTGTTTTTCCAAACATCTGGCTAGTTTATCAGTTACTCCCGCAATGTACGGTATTTTGATCGTCTAAATTACTTGGGCAGTTTCAATGCTCGTGTTATTTGATTTGGTTTTGGCATTCAATGCCCTGTTGATTTGTGCACCATTGTAACCGTTCATTTGCAGCGCTTCTTTAACTTGTTAAATTCCACTTCTCAGACTGTCACCATCTGACTCTTTCTTAGGGCTCGCCTCTATATATAAAGAAACAAAACAGACTTCACAAATCTGGCTGTCACCTGATGAAGCTAGTTGTAATTACCGGTGAAACGTCGTACTCGGATTGTAAATGTTGTGGCTTGGCTCTCCAACACACCGGTGTAGTGTTGTACTAGTGACGAATTGGCCACGTTCTGTTTCACGCGGACAACTCCGTTTTTTCTCCTGTCACTTTTATTCGACTAGAACTCCTCGCGTTCGACACCACGCAACTCTGTCACAACTCTCCCGCTTGTGCTGCTCACTCTGCTCTCTCACTCTCCCAGCCTCTCCACTGCTAGCCTGTCCCTCTCTCTCACTCTCCCAGCCTCTCCACTGCTAGCCTGTCTCTCTCTCTCACTCTCCCAGCCTCTCCACTGCTAGCCTGTCTCGCTCTCTCACTCTCCCAGCCTCTCCACTGCTAGCCTGTCCCTCTCTCACTCTCCCAGCCTCTCCACTGCTAGCCTGTCCCTCTCTCACTCTCCCAGCCTCTCCACTGCTAGCCTGTCCCTCTCTCACTCTCCCAGCCTCTCCACTGCTAGCCTGTCCCTCTCTCACTCTCCTAGCTCCTCTACTGCTAGCCTCTCACTATACACTCTCCCAGCCTCTCTACTGCTAGCCTGTCACTATACACTTTGCTAGCTTCTCCACTGCTAGCCTCTCACTATACACTCTCCCAGCCTCTCCACTGCTAGCCTGTCCCTCTCTCACTCTCCTAGCTCCTCCACTGCTAGCCTCTCACTATACACTCTGCTAGCTTCTCCACTGCTAGCCTATCACTATACACTCTGCTAGCTTCTCCACTGCTAGCCTGTCGCTATGCACTCTGCTAGCTTATCTACTGCTAGCCTGTCACTATACACTCTGTTAGCTTCTCCACTGCTAGCCTTTGCGTACTCACACTTGGGATTCCGCTAGCCTCTCTACTGCTAGCCTTTCTACCCTCGCTTCTCCAACCTCGCCCTTCCTTCCAGCGGGGGATCAACCATCGCCGCTGGAGACGGCGAGGTGTTGCGAGCGGGGGCCCGGACCGTCTCTTACGTTCACTCTTCACTCCAACCCACCCAACCCCTGCTCCTCATTAAACGCCCTAATTAAGCTCGCGCGTGCCTTCCGCTGCTATCGCCTCAATCTGCAGACTCCGAGGCGCCTACACCGCGTCTGCATTTGCAGCCAGCCAATCACCGCTATGCATCTCAATGTGTCGTCTCTCTCTCTCTGGATTTCTCTCTCACCGCACCTATTTGCCCTGACGTGAGTCCACTGTCCGCGGCTCGCACGTGCATGCACACTGTTTGCAAAACCCCGCGCGCGTTACTCCACTACATATTTACCCGATCTAACCCAAAAAAACCTCTGTTATGGATGATATTGGTCACGAAAGGCTACGCGTTTAAATACTTATAATATTATGAATTAGTCTATTGGTAATTGTTTTGTTATAGTATTACTTTATTATTAATCATTTTATTAGGACACCTTCAATTATTATATCATTAATTATATTGTTATTCATTATTATATATCACTATCTATATACTTGGTTCTTTCGGTATTGTCACGTAGAAGGGAAACAATAAAATAATAAAAATATAAAACAAAATTCTCACGACATTTCGACTGCAACACAAGCAATCATCATCAGGTGTGAAAACCACGGCAAGAAAATTTGAAAAAAGTGGCGGTTTTTTTGCTGTGGTTTGCACACCTGATGATGATTGCTTGTGTTGCAGTCGAAACGTCGTGAGAATTTTATTGTTTTATATTTTTGTTATTTTATTGTTTCCCTTCTACGTGACTTTACCGAAAGAACCAATAATATGAATCCCTGCAGTCACGAAAGCTTTAAATCAAAATAAATATCACTAGTTAGTTATTATATGATGAATTATTATGCACCTTCAATCGCTTTATCATGAACGTCTTCAGTCACTCCCGCGATGTGTGGGAGCGTCGCTCTTGCACGGAGATGAATCAGACACGTTGACGAGGAGGCGGCGGCAGCGATTGAGGTGGCATAATAATCAATAATAATGTAATCATCAATAATATAATTATAGTCATAATTAATAAAATTAATAATATATGATATTAATACAAATTAATCGTAATATAATAATCATATACTAACATAATGTTATACTCTTTGGGTCTTTCGGTAAAGTCACGTAGATAGAGAAAAAAATAAAAAAATCACGACGTTTCGATCACAATACAAGCAATCATCTTCAGGTGAAAAAAATAGAGCAGGTGGACTGCTGAGGCAGGAAGAAATGTAGCGAGAGAGCTACTGCAGCCAGAGGTTATAAAGGTTTTAGATGGGTACAACCCAAGGGTAAGTGGGTGGGGCTAGAGATGGAATTTGCAAGTCAATGTAAGATCACAGAGGTAGGTATACCTCGGCCATTGCATTGCTAGAGATTAGCATGTCAATGTGTTAATGTAACCCCACGGCTACGATGCTGAAGAAGCCATTGTATGGCTAGAGATTAGGATGTCAATGTTTTAATGTAACCCCATGGCTACGGTGATGAAGAAGCCATTGTATGGCTAGAGATTAGCATGTAAATGTGTTAATGTAACCCCACGGCTACGGTGCTGAAGAAGCCATTGTATGGCTAGAGATTAGCATGTCAATGTGTTAATGTAACCCCATGGCTACGGTGATGAAGAAGCCATTGTATGGCTAGAGATTATCATGTCAATGTATTAATGTAACCCCATGGCTATGGTGGAAGAAGCCATTGTATGGCTAGAGATTAGCATGTCAATGTGTTAATGTAACCCCACGGCTACGGTGCTGAATAAGCCATTGTATGGCTAGAGATTAGCATGTCAATGTATTAATGTAACCCCACGGCTACGGTGGAAGAAGCGATTTTATGGCTAGAGATTAGCATGTCAATGTGTTAATGTAACCCCACGGCTACGGTGGAAGAAGCCATTGCATGGCTAGAGATTAGCATGTCAATGTGTTAATGTAACCCCACGGTTACGGTGCTGAAGAAGCCATTGTATGGCTAGAGGTTAGCATGTCAATGTGTTAATGTAACCCCTCGGCTACGGTGCTGAATAAGCCATTGTATGGCTAGAGATTAGCATGTCAATGTATTAATGTAACCCCACGGCTACGGTGGAAGAAGCGATTTTATGGCTAGAGATTAGCATGTCAATGTGTTAATGTAACCCCACGGTTACGGTGCTGAAGAAGCCATTGTATGGCTAGAGATTAGCATGTCAATGTGTTAATGTAACCCCACGGCTACGGTGGAAGAAGCCATTGCATGGCTAGAGATTAGCATGTCAATGTGTTAATGTAACCCCACGGTTACGGTGCTGAAGAAGCCATTGTATGGCTAGAGGTTAGCATGTCAATGTGTTAATGTAACCCCACGGCTATGGTGGAAGAAGCCATTGTATGGCTAGAGATTAGCATGTCAATGTGTTAATGTAACCCCACGGCTACGGTGCGGAAGAAGCCACTGTATGGCTAGAGATTAGCATGTCAATGTGTTAATGTAACCCCATGGCTACGGTGCTGAAGAAGCCATTGTATGGCTAGAGATTAGCATGTCAATGTGTTAATGTAACCCCACGGCTACGGTGCTGAAGAAGCCATTATATGGCTAGAGATTAGCATGTCAATGTGTTAATGTAACCCCACGGTTACGGTGCTGAAGAAGCCATTGTATGGCTAGAGATTAGCATGTCAATGTGTTAATGTAACCCCATGGTTACGGTGCTGAAGAAGCCATTGTATTGCTCGAGATTAGAGATTAGCGTGTCAATGTGAGACGGTTCCCGCAGCAGCGGCTGTGTTAATGAGAGACATTCAGCCTATTAAACGAGCGCCACCGCCGCATCGAGGAAATGTAACTCAGAGAGTCGGAAATAACTGCTTTTTTCACCTGAACTGAAGATCGAAACGTCGTGATTTATTTTTATTTTTCTATCTACGTGGCTTAACTGAAAGATCCAAAGAGTATGAATTCCTGCAGTCACGAAAGCTTTAACTCAAGATTTAACATAATATTAATAACAATTTAATTATATAAACATTTACAACATAATAGTATACAATAACTAATCGTTAATATGATAAAAAATAATATGGTCGTTCATAATATTGTAATGAATAGTGTAATAATGCAATAATTATAATTTCATAGTTATTATGTTATAGAAATATAACAATGTTTTATTTAAGTGGTCATTATTAAGTGAGTGAAGGTGTCATAGTCGCTTAGAGCCGGGCAAGAAACGGGCCCGGCTCTGGTGCGTTCGCGGTTCATGTGTGCCACGGAATGCGCACCACGCGTGGTACACGGGTACACACCGCGTGTACAAAGACAAAGGTCCACCCCCCCTTATAGCCTTTAACAGACTAGTTGGGATAAGTGCTGTTGGCGAGTAGCACCTATGAAGGCCGGCACGGTACACGAGGGGGTGTGGTGGAGTGGCCAGCACCACGTGACTCGGACGGCGTTAATTTGCTGAGCGCGTCACGTGGGACGTGTTTAATTGTCATCGGGCGCGTGCGGCGTGGAGCGAGGTAACGTGAATGGGGAGGAAATTGGTTGGACGCGCACAGACGGAGTGTGATGGTGGGCTTGGGAAAGGCTGAATTCGGGGGGTCCGCCTAGGGTGCGTGCATCCCCCAGGGGGTGCGAGACGTGGCCAGATTTGTTTTAAAGAAGGTCAATCATCGAAAACGCATTAAGCACGGGCACCTAAGTACTACTTTGTTTAATCAACCCTCTGTATTTATTAATATTGTAAATTTTTTAACGATTGAGAACCAAAGGGGTGCAAGGCTGCAGTGAAGGTTAAGAACCACTGGCCTAGGCAATAAATAAATAAAGAGCGGTGCTCATCTACCATCTACAGCCCTGAGACACTCACTACAAATTCCACATTCCTATGGCGGGAGCAACTCTCTCCACAGAACAACCACAGCTGGCTTCTCTACAAAGTGGTATCTATTTTTATCGACCACGGAGGGATTATGGGCTGAGTTAACCCCCACACAGAATTTGAACTCACAACCTCGGGGATTGTTTAGCCACTGGCTCTACCGCTGGGTGATGATGGTATTGGTGATGATGGGATTGATGATGATTATGATGGTGATGATGGGATTGATGATGATTATGATGGTGATGATGGTATTGATGATGGTGGTGATGTTGGTGATGACGCAGCCCACCTGACCGTGTCGGTGGAGCACCGCGTCACCACGGCGACAGCGGGCGATGACGTCAGCCTGCGGTGCAACATTCGCACTGAGGGGGCGCTGCGCCAGGTCACGTGGTACAAGGTGACCCGCTCACCTCTCCTCACCTGCTCACCTCTCCTCATCCGCTCACCTATTCTGACCTCACCTCTCCTCACTTCTCGTCACCTCTCACCTCTCTTCACCCGCTCACCTCTCCTCACCACCTCAGCTCTACTCACCACCTCACCTCTCCTCACACGCTCACCTCTCCTCACCCATTCACCTCTCCTCACCACTTCAGCTTTCCTCACCCATTCACCTGCTCACCTCTTCTTACCCGCTCACCTCTCACCCCAATCCCTGCACCCGAATCTAACCCAATCCCGTAAAGGTTTGAAGCCTCTTCTTAACAAAAACCCAAACTTGACTCTAAACATAAATATAACCCTGACACTGACCTGAACGTTAACCCAAACCATAAACAATGATATATAATAATCGCTCTATTGCTGCCCCTAACTCTCTCCATACCTCTAACCCCAAATGAGATGTTCACCACCTCGTCTGGTGTACAGGAGGTCGGGCGATTGACCCCTACCCTGACACCTGCTGTATATTTGGAGTCTGCATCTCTCTCTCCCCTCCCCCCCGTAGTTGCGTGGATTTTTATCCGGGTCCTCCGGCTTTCCCATCCACATTTAAAAACATGCGTTAAGAGTGCTTGATAGCTGTAAATGTCCACGTGATGAGCACACGTCGTTGAACTTTTCACTTGTGGTAGCCAGGTCGCTTCTGGAAAAGAGCTATATAGCTCAGTGGGCCTTACCTGGTAAAATATAAATAGTATAGCGCATAGTTTAAACCCTCTCCGCACCCCTAATTCCCCCTGCCCTCTCACCATGGCACAGGTGCTGGATGCTGGCGCGACACGAGAGAAGATCTTCTCGTACGAGACGTTTTGGCCTCTCAACGGCACGAAGTCAACTCCCAGGCAGATCCTCAGCCACCAGGCCACTGTGCGGTGAGTCGAACAAAGCCAGCCCGCCATTGTGACGCACAAGCGGCACACACGGGACAGCCGGCCGCTCTGGCTTTCGCACCTGATTGTCTCACAAGTGACAACATCAGTTCTATCCCTCTATTTGGTTGTTGTTGTTGTAATTACCATCACGACACTCGAATTGTAAATGTTGTAGTGGGTTAACTCTCCAACACAACTAGTGTTGCCGTACTAGTGTAGTGACTGGCTTAGAGACGTAAGTTCTTAGAGGCAGTTATTTGATTAAATAGAGCACCCTCTGCACAATACACACCCTACGCTGGAACACACTCTTCTCCCTCTCATTTATACACAACGCTACATAAGTTCATATTCTTAGCTCTTTCGGTAAAGTCACGTTGAAGGGAAACAATAAAAAAATAAAGTATATATAAAACAATAAAAATTCTCACGACGTTTCGACCATAATGATGACCGTTTGTGTTATGGTCGAAACGTGAGAATTTTTATTGTTTTATATATATTTTATTGTTTCCCTTCAACGTGACTTTACCGAAAGAGCTAAGCATATGAATTACTGCAGTCACGAAAGCTTTAAATCAAAATTCTACATAAGTTGCTAGCCTATTCACATCACTAACCGACTGACACTGACAGCGCTGAACTGAGACAGCCAACTGCCGTCTAGCAGCGCAATATCAGGTGAAGACGACAGTGATGAAGGCGACGAGACGACAGCGACGATGGCGTTGATCTTCAACAGCAACGACGGGATCCCACTCCAAATGACAGCCCTGAGGTCCCCTCTCGGCGCCCCTCTTATACTGTCAGCATGGCCTGGCTCCGCCCCGGCCACTCCCCCCTTCTGAAACCTACTCGCGGGTTCTCGACGTGTCCCTTCTGTAACCATTTCCCTACACCCTTCTCTGGTCTATCACGTGCCCTGCTGTCAGTCAGGGCTGCTGCAAGCTGCAGATCCCCTTCCCTGCCAGCAGCCAGCGCTATGCTGCTATGTGACAGATTCTATGTCATTACACTAGTAACGAATTTTGCATGTTTTGTTTACGTGACAAACCTTACTGATTGGCTGGTTTCGGGTGGTGGCGTGTTTAATGACATTTATATTTACACGATCTAACCCCCCAAAAAAACTCTTCTATTATGGATAATGGAGCCTCTTCATTCTGTGGGCCCACGTTCAGATCCGGTAGCTTGGTGAGACTACTTTATCGGCGACGGGAAGAAAAAAACACATCATCATCGCGGGCCAGGCCACGCAGCATCTCTCCACCACTCAACTGGCACGCCGCTGTGCAGACCCGAAGGCTCTGCGAGGTGGTGGTGCGACCTTCGGCATTGTGCCAACTCCGACTGTAACAAAGACAAAGATCCCCTCCCCCTTATAGCCCTAACAGACTGTTGGGGGGCAAGTGCAGTGAGTGAGTAGCACCGATTAGGGTCGGCCCCGTGGCACACGAGGAGAGGTTGTGGATGTGGACAGCCACCACGATTTACGGCCAGCTTTGTTTCGCCAAAGTGCCGATGTTTACGCACCGTGCTGGGTACTCGTTTCTTTAGACCGAGTCGACATAGGGGAGGCCCAGGACCAGTTCATATATTCGCCACTGTTGTTGGTCATGAGCGATCATCGACATCGGAATCGTCGGATTTGTAGGGCAGTGCGCTAGTCACTACACTACTCATCATCATCACAATCTATGGACAGAGGTGTCCGCTGCACATTTCGTCATTTGTTTCCACTTTTCTCTTTGTCTTGTGCCAATATCCTAAAGCAGTTCCACGTCTTTCTGGCGCCAATCTCTTTACATCATCATCATCAAGAAATTCCCTGAGAAGTCTTCCTCTCTTTTCGGTTCCTTCCATTTTTCCGAGCAGCACCACTTTTAATGTTCCTGTTGTTGTCCACCCTACTGCGTGTGTCCAAATAGTGCCCAGTTTCCTTATCATCACTGCCTGCATCATCACCAGGTTGCCTTCCTCTATGGTGCAACCCTTTTCTCACTTCTAGTCACTCTTTGGGTCCAGCTTAGATGCAGCAGCAGTATAATTACGTTGAAATACATTTCCAGTGCCAATATCTTATCTCTGTCAGTCTTTTTTAACGTCCAAATCTCGCAGGAAATCAAAGCTGTACTGAACACGCATGTTTATTAAGATGATCCGTTTGGTCATGTAGCTGACTTGCTTGCTTATCCAGATGTTATTAAATCCTGTCACTACTCCTTTTGCTTTTGGGATTCTCACTTTCATTTATTTCGTGCAGACCTTGTGCCATGTCAGTAGACTTTCCAAGTATACAAATTCCTTTACATTCACACTCTTTGTCCTGCTTTCTAGTCTTACTTTTTTCTTAATCGCCTCACTTCCGAACACCACTGTCTTTCTTCTTTGGTTCTTTCGGTAAAGTCACGTAGAATGAGAATAAAATAATAAATTGATAAAATAAAATAACACAATAATATTCTCAATTTATTATTTTATTCTCATTCTACGTGACTTTACCGAAAGAACCAAAGAAGATGAATCATTGCAGTCACGAAAGCTTTAAATCGAAATTTAACCACTGTCTTTGTCTTTTCCACATTAATCCTCGGTCCTGCATCCTTTCCTGACTTATTCAGCAGTACGAACATTTTCCTGCAGTACCACGCAGTGTTTTTTCCTTATCAGATCTACGTCGCCCGCGAATCTTAGGGTATTTATTATTTCTTCTTGCACAGATATTCATGTGCCATTGTCCTGAATGGCATCCATCACTCTCGCCAACTACGGGACGATGTTGCTTGGTGATGGTGGATCCCCCAGTCTTAGACCTATTGTTTTCAGGAACCATTCTCTTATTTTCTGTCCCAACTTTTACTGCTGACTTTGACCTTTTACCTCTATCCTGCAGAATCTGCGGCAGGCTTTTCGCTACTGCATGCGATCATCATGTTGCCCATGTTATATCTTGCTCAGTCGAATCGAATGCGCTCTGGAAATCTACGAAGCAGTTGTAAAGCAGCCTATCCTTTCTCTTTGCTTTCTCTGCTATAAGTCTTAACATCAAGATTTGCTACACCGTGTTCCTATTTTTCCTAAAACCCCGCCTGTTTGTCTGCCAAATAATCCTCAGTCTGTGCTTTTAATCGACTTAATGGTACTATCATAAGTAAGTAATACTCTGTTGTATATATGGCACCATTCACACAAGACCTACAGCACTTTACAACACAATGCCAGTAATAACCCTGAACATTAAAACGAAGAGGAAAAAACCCTCTACACAGATGGGGATACGCAAGAGAAAATAAACGTGTTTTCAGACGAGCCCTTAAAACCTCGACGGAGCGTCCCTAATGGACTGGGGCAAGACAATTCCACAAACGAGATGGCTGGTTACTGGACACCCTATAATCACCCATCGAACGCAGATTTGTCCTCAGTACCACTCGGGGTGCCCGGAGTTGGTGGAGCGAATTTGCCAGACAGGGGCAGCGTACGGATTCAGCAGCTCACTGATAAATAACGGAGCTAATGACCCCTCTCAGGGCCTTGGAGGCCAATACAAGAACTTTAAATTCGATGTTCTATTTAGCTGGAAGCCAATGCAGTTGTTGCTACATCGCCGGATGTCGCTGTGTGTGTGGCCTGCCTGGCAAAGGCACGCCACACCATGTACTGTCATCATGGACACCACCGAGGGCGGATGCAGTACCGGCCCCAGCGGAGTTTGAGGAGCACGGACTGACAGCGACCAGTGGCACCCTGCGCTGGGTGCAATGCCAGCCCCTAGAGGATAGGGTGCAGGGGGGGGGGTGCCGGCTTCGGGAACGGGGTTCAATGGGGCCATGGCACTCTGGTTGACCCCAGAAGACACGTGACCGGGGGCGACTTGCTCATGTTTCCTGGGTCTACACAAAACCTCGGGGCAGCAGAGTTTTTGAACAAGCTGCAACCTCATTTAAAACATTCCGTGTCGTAACAACTGAACAGGGCGTTTTGATGAAATGAGAAGCATTGTGCCACCAGTCTCTCAGCATCCGACGTTTGGTGAGAATTTATGGAACGCGTGAAATATCTCGCAGGCGAAAAAAGGGGAAGACCTTCAGTCAGATCACTTGCTTTTATGGTCAACAAATATCTCGCAGGTGAAAGAAGGAGACCTTCAATCAGATTCCTCGCGTGACACTCAACAAATATCTCAGCTGTAAGAAAGGGGGGAAACCTTCTGTCAGATTCATTGCGTGACACTCAAAAATTATCTCGCAGGCAAAAGAAGGAGGAGATCTTCGGTCAGATTCCTCGCGTGACACTCAAACAAGTCAAGGCCGCATCAAAAATTACCTCAGGGTTCCCGATACCTTCGATGATGATAATGTGATTTCAAGATCATCAATCATCATACTGAACCCATTTACTCGATGAAGCAGGTTGAGGGGAACCCGGCAACATGACCTTAGTTTTGTCACGGTTAAGTGTCAGGAGATTTGTATTCATCCACACCCTGACCCTGGAGACACACTGAGACAGGACTGAACCAGTGGAATCAGTATCGGGCAAAGTCTGAAGAATTGTCGTCAACATAAACATAATCATTCAGACCATGGTGACTGAATATGCTCCCAAGAGGCAACATAGAGATGGAAAACAACAAAGAGCCCTAAAATGGACCCCTGGAGGATACCAGTGACGACTGGGTGAGTTTCAGATGTATGGCTCCCTAACGTGTCAAACTGTTTCCGATCGGTCAGATAGGCACTAGGCCAGGAAAGAGCTGCACCACTGATGCCAATCGGAGTCTCGAGGCACTTGAGCAGAATACGATGCTCAACGGTATTTGAACACCACACTAAGATCCAACAACACCAGTCTCAAAAGTAAGCCTGAATCAGCGGTCATGAAAACATCATTGACCACCTTAACAAGCACTGTCTCAGTACTGTGCAGTGGCATAAACGCAGACTGGAATGGCCCAAAGAGGTTGTGGTTTGTAAGATGTCCCTGCAACTGCTGATCTACCACATGGTTCCAAGACTTTTTGACAGAAACGGAAGATGTGAAATCGGCATGCAGTCTGACACAACATTGGAGTCGAGACCTGGCTGCTTTTAATTATGCTGAAATGGAAGCCAATTTAAACGACACTGGCATGACTCCTGGGCCTGCCTGAGCTGGCTCATTACTGCGATAGTTCTGTCATTTTTGCAATGGGTGAGCTCTCCTTTCTTGGGTATCGTCAAAAGGATGGATTTTGTCAACGCCTCTGGTATTTCCCCTTCTCTCGATACTTGCTTGCATAGTTTGTGGATTGATTAGATAAGTTCCTTCACTCCGGCTTTCATATTTTCTCCGCTTATGCCGCCCGCTCCTGGACTTTTTCTTCACATGTCTTATTGACCTTTCCACTTCTTTGTACAAGCCGTTATCATTTCCATCATGCCTCGGTGGTGGGGACATCTTTTCCAGTTCATCCAGCAGCTCTTTGTTCTCTTGACCCGTATCCTGATACAAATCGCTGCAATACTCAGTCCACCTCTTTGTTATCTCTTCTTTGTCCACCAAGATATTGCCGTCCTTGCCTTTTATCGCCGTTTTCCTCGGCTGCCACTTTCTCTTTGTGCTCTTGACTCGTTTGTACTCCTCTCCTGGTCTTGTATTCTCCAGGGCAACATTCAATGTCACTACGTTGCCTTTCGAGACACCCCTGCTCATCCTTTCTTGCCGATGTCCTTACCTCATTGCATAGCTGCTTGTACTTAGTTGCCATCTCATCCGATTGCTTTATCTTTCGCACTTATTTTTTCTCTTTTCCTCTCGCTAGTTCCAAGGTTTTTTTTCCGTTATCCATTTTCTTCTGGGTTTTACAACTAATGGTGGTGTTGCTAGGGGCGGCCCGAGACACGCTGCCAGCAACTGGCGCCCCCCTAAGGCGAATCATGCAATCGGCACCCCACCCCAATACCCCAAGGGCAGATCGAGGCTGAGGTTTTTTGGTAAACTGGGAAACTTGTTGCCCCTATGTTCCGTTTAATGTATTTGTAAGAGAACTGTTTTTAAATAGAGACATCATTATTTGGTGTGTCCGTCCGTTTGCCTGTCCAACTGATGTTTTTGAGATCAGATTAACTAGAGGCACACGACATTTTCAGAAAAGATTTGTAGACGACAGCTAGACGATATTTCACTCCGATTTACGCTATTTATTTTTGCATTAAATAAAATACTTTACGTAAAGAAATTCTAAGAAACGTTGAGAAATTAATTATAATTCGTATTCCCTCCATACGCGCACGGGAAGTGAAATAACGACACATTCATTTATTTAATTTCTATTTTTTAAAAAAAAATATTTTGTATTTTTTTCCCTCGAATTTGGCGCCCCACTTAATTTGGTACCCGAGGCGACCGCCCCACTATCTCCTTCAGTGCTAGTGACTTGCTGTCACTAGCACTGAAGGAGATAATTCGTATTTCCTCGTCTCCCTCTTAGCCTCCGAGTTATGTGTTCCTCTTTTTGTCATATCGCGTTCTGGATATATACGTTTTAGTTTGAGCCGTAAGTTGCGCAGTGCCAAGCAAGCCGTGGTCCGATGACACATCGGTTCCAAGGGATGTTCTTTAGAGTCGAACTGATGTCTTCCAGCCTCTGTCGATCATTTCCAGAGCTATTATACTCCTTTTGTTTCAACTTAGTAATACATCCTAGCATGTCATGTCTCGAAGCAAATTCTAGCACAGTATCCCACTTCTTTCATTCTCTCCCCATATCCGTTCCTTGTGCACGATGCATTCCCAATCAGTGTTATCCTTCCCAATATTGGCATTCCAATCTCCCACAATTGTCCTAATATCTTTGTGAGGCAGTTCCTTTAAAGTGCTTTTCCAGCGTTATGTAGAATTCTTCAGTGTCATCATCTGCGCTGACTGATGCTGTTGCATACATTTGGACAATGGAGATATTTAGGCGTTGCCCATTAAATAATGATGCTTTGGCTTTTACGCTCAACACGAACCCCAACTCCTCTGCTGTGCACTTCATCATCCCCCGACCAGATCACTTCACCCCCCATTTATCTCCCTCATTCCTGTCCATCTCATTTCTGCCAGTCCTAGTACGTCGTGCTCGGTATATTTCCATTTCCTTTCTTCGCGGCTTCTAACTGCCTCATTGCTCACCGTGTTCTCACACTCCACGTCCCTGACTGTGATCTCCTCATTCGCCATTCTCAGCCTCTTCGTTCTTTTGGGAACTTGGCCGCTTTCTTTCCTAACGGCTGTCATAGCTGCTGCTACCGCTGCTGCTGCTTTGCCAGTAGCAAGTTTTTCAACCCAACCCTGCGGGGCTGCTCGTCTGGGAGACGCGGACCTTGTTGATCCCAGCCGACGTCCTAGCCGGTATTCTTCTTCTTCCTCTTTCGCTTTTTCTAACTATTTATTCAGTGGGAGTCACGTGGCATTGTATTTACTCTCTGTTTTCTTCACAGCCGAAGTAGCGGTACCATGCTTTTCAGTCCCCGATCCCTCCCTCCTTTTTTTATCCAGGCTTGGGACTAGCTCCAGATATCCACTGCATTGTGGACAGACACCCCCGAGGCACAGTTACTACTACTACTCAAAGACAAAGAACCACCAAACTCTACCGAGCAGCATAGTCTGTCACAGACCGTTGGGGCAAGTGCCGTTAGCAAGCACCTATGAAGGCACGCAGAAGGGCTGTCGGTGGCCAGCACCAACGCCCCCACCCGCCTTTTTGTCTCCCCGGTGCTAAAGTTTGTGTAGTGACTGTACCTGTCACTGTGTGGTGCCGTGACTTGCGAAGTCACGGCCGGTAATGTTGTCATTGTGGGCAGCCGGGATTGCTGCACTACCAACCCTAGCGGTGGTTGGGTGAGCGCTGGTGAGCGCGGAGGCACCGTGAGCAGAGTGCGGTGCCGGCTCCCAGTGAGGGAGCGAGAGCGAGCGTCAGCCAGCCAGGGTTACCCTGGGGCATGATACTCTGGCTGACCTGTTGCCACGTGACCGGACGATACTGGAGGGGGGCCACCGGTGGACGGGGGCCGAGGGGCGGTCACGTGGTCCCGAGGGGCTCTCGGGAACATTCGAGAAGGAGCTCGTGGAGCCTGGAAGGTGGGCGGGGCTGAGGGCGGAGCCAGCCCCAGCCCGGGGGCATGTAATGAGAGCTCCGTGAGGAGCCCGAGGTTCTTCAAGTGATGGTGTTGGAAGATCCACGTCGGGGAGAAGAAGCCTCTAGCCACGCGGTCCGGGACCCAGCTCGTGGTCCGGACCGGGATAGCGAACCGTGTCTAGTACTGCCGTAGCGTGGCTAGATGGGCATTCGAGACCCGAGCGCAGGTTGTGTTATGTTGGTGCTGTAGTGTGAATAAATAGTGTTGCTCCCAAGATAACATCTGCGATTCAGTTGGACTCACTACACACAAGACTGCAGGCGGGTACTTGTTTTTGTTGTTTGTTTAAGGCTGAGTCGACCTCGAGAAAAGGTCCAGGACAGGGGGTGCCGATTGGGCCTTTCTTGAAAGCACGTAACGCGTGAAAATGTATCACATATTATGCATTCCCCTTGAAGGCTACGGTGGTATATTACTGACAGGCGTTTGTGTAGTTGAGTATTTGCCCATGCACCACTACTGACGCAGCAGCACCACCAGCAAATAATTGGATGAATATATCACGGTCGTGATATAATACGCCACAGAGCCTTGGCATTAGTAATAAAACAACGGTTGTTGTGTCCATGAGCCTTTCGCCACCAAAGAATGGCTTTATCACTCTACCACAGAGGGTGGCAAATGCTAACGAAGATATATATTTAAGCCGCTTTTTATCTCTCCGAATCACAGATGTCTCGGATAGCAAGGGTCAGCATGGGCACAGCCGCTTATGAGCAGATTTTTCATTAAAAGGCTGCCCGAGCTATTGTGTAGAATAGACCAATTGTGATAGGGAACATCCACGGGATATAGACGGTGAATAGGGTGCCGTGTCTATAGACAGTGAATAGGAGCCGTGTCTATAGACAGTGAATAGGAGCTGTGTCTATAGACGGTGAATAGGAGCCGTGTCTATAGATGGTGAATAGGAGCCGTGTCTATAGACGGTGAATAGGAGCCGTGTCTATTGATGGTGAATAGGGGCCGTGTATATAGACAGTGAATAGGAGCTGTGTCTATAGACGGTGAATAGGAGCCGTGTCTATAGACGGTGAATAGGGGCCGTGTCTATAGCCGGTGAATAGGACCCGTGTCTATAGACAGTGACTAGGAGCCGTGTCTATAGACGGTGAATAGGGGCCGTGTCTACAGATGTTGAATAGGGGCCGTTTCTATAGACGGTGAATAGGAGCCGTGTCTATAGACAGTGAATAGGAGCCGTGTCTATAGACGGTGAATAGGGGCCGTGTATATAGACAGTGAATAGGAGCTGTGTCTATAGACGGTGAATAGGAGCCGTGTCTATAGACAGTGAATAGGCGTCGCGTATATAGACGTGAATAGGAGCCGTGTCTATAGACGTTGAATAGGGGCCGTGTCTATAGACGGTGAATAGGAGCCGTGTCTATAGACAGTGACTAGGAGCCGTGTCTATAGACGGTGAATAGGGGCCGTGTCTACAGACGTTGAATAGGGGCCGTCTCTATAGATGGTGAATAGGAGCCGTGTCTATAGACAGTGAATAGGAGCCGTGTCTATAGACGGTGAATAGGGGCCGTGTCTATGGATGGTGAATAGGAGCCGTGTCTATAGACGGTGAATAGGAGCCGTGTCTATAGACGGTGAATAGGAGCCGTGTCTATAGACGGTGAATGGGAGCCGTGTCTATAGACGGTGAATAGGAGCCGTGTCTATAGACGGTGAATAGGAGCCGTGTCTATAGACGGTGAATAGGAGCCGTGTCTATAGACGGTGAATAGGAGCCGTGTCTATAGACGGTGAATAGGAGCCGTGTCTATAGACGTTGAATAGGAGCCGTGTCTATAGACGGTGAATAGGAGCCGTGTCTATAGATGGTGAATAGGAGCCGTGTCTATAGACGGTGAATAGGGGCCGTGTCTATTGATGGTGAATAGGAGCCGTGTCTATTGATGGTGAATAGGAGCCACGTCTATAGTCGTTGAATAGGAGCCGTGTCTATAGACGGTGAATAGGGACCGTGTCTATAGACGGTGAATAGGAGCCGTGTCTATAAACAGTGAATAGGAGCCGTGTCTATAGACGGTGAATAGGGGCCGTGTCTACAGACGGTGAATAGGGGCCGTGTCTATAGACAGTGAATAGGAGCCATGTCTATAGACAGTGAATAGGAGACGTGTCTATAGACGGTGAATAGGGGCGTGTCTATAGACGGTGAATAGGAGCCGTGTCTATAGACTGTGAATAGGAGCCGTGTCTATAGACGGTGAATAGGGGCCGTGTCTATAGATGGTGAATAGGAGCCGTGTATATCGACGGTGAATAGAGCCGTGTCTATTGATGGTGAATAGGAGCCGTGCCTATAGACGGTGAATAGGAGCCGTGTCTATTGATGGTGAATAGGAGCCGTGTCTATAGACGGTGAATAGGAGCCGTGTCTATAGACGGTGAATAGGAGCCGTGTCTATAGACAGTGAATAGGAGCCGTGTCTATAGACGGTGAATAGGAGCCGTGTCTATAGACGGTGAATAGGAGCCGTGTCTATAGACGGTGAATAGGAGCCGTGTCTATAGACGGTGAATAGGAGCCGTGTCTATAGACGGTGAATAGGAGCCGTGTCTATAGACGGTGAATAGGAGCCGTGTCTATAGACGGTGAATAGGAGCCGTGTCTATAGATGGTGAATAGGAGCCGTGTCTATAGACGGTGAATAGGGGCCGTGTCTATTGATGGTGAATAGGAGCCGTGTCTATTGATGGTGAATAGGAGCCACGTCTATAGTCGTTGAATAGGAGCCGTGTCTATAGACGGTGAATAGGGACCGTGTCTATAGACGGTGAATAGGAGCCGTGTCTATAAACAGTGAATAGGAGCCGTGTCTATAGACGGTGAATAGGGGCCGTGTCTACAGACGGTGAATAGGGGCCGTGTCTATAGACAGTGAATAGGAGCCGTGTCTATAGACAGTGAATAGGAGACGTGTCTATAGACGGTGAATAGGGGCGTGTCTATAGACGGTGAATAGGAGCCGTGTCTATAGACTGTGAATAGGAGCCGTGTCTATAGACGGTGAATAGGGGCCGTGTCTATAGATGGTGAATAGGAGCCGTGTATATCGACGGTGAATAGAGCCGTGTCTATTGATGGTGAATAGGAGCCGTGCCTATAGACGGTGAATAGGAGCCGTGTCTATTGATGGTGAATAGGAGCCGTGTCTATAGACGGTGAATAGGAGCCGTGTCTATAGACGGTGAATAGGAGCCGTGTCTATAGACAGTGAATAGGAGCCGTGTCTATAGACGGTGAATAGGGGCCGTGTCTATAGACGTGAATAGGAGCCGTGTCTATAGACGGTGAATAGGGGTCGTGTCTATATACGGTGAATAGGAGCCGTGTCTATCGACGTTGAATAGGGCCGTGTCTATACACGGTGAATAGGAGCCGTGTCTATAGACGGTGAACAGAAGCCGTGTCTATAGATGGTGAATAGGAGCCGTGTCTATAGACGGTGAATAGGAGCCGTGTCTATAGACGTTGAATAGGGGCCGTGTCTATAGACGGTGAATAGGAGCCGTGTCTATAGACGGAGAATAGGAGCCGTGTCTATAGACGGTGAATAGGGGCCGTGTCTATTGATGGTGAATAGGAGCCGTGTCTATAGACGGTGAATAGGAGCCGTGTCTATTGATGGTGAATAGGAGCCGTGTCTATAGACGGTGAATAGGAGCCGTGTCTATAGACAGTGAATAGGAGCCGTGTCTATAGATGGTGAATAGGGCCGTGTCTATTGATGGTGAATAGGAGTCGTGTCTATAGACGTTGAATAGGAGCCGTGTCTATAGACGGTGAATAGGGGCCGTGTCTATAGACGGTGAACAGGAGCCGTGTCTGTAGATGGTGAATAGGAGCCGTGTCTATTGATGGTGAATAGGAGCCGTGTCTATAGACGGTGAATAGGGGCCGTGTCTATAGATGGTGAATAGGAGCCATGTCTATTGATGGTGAATAGGAGCCTGTCTATAGATGGTGAATAGGAGCCGTGTCTATAGACGGTGAATAGGAGCCGTGTCTATAGACGGTGAATAGGAGCCGTGTCTATTGACGGTGAATAGGGGCCGTGTCTATAGACATCGAATAGGGGCAGTTTCTTTAGATGGTGAATAGGGGCAGTGTCTATAGATGGTGAATAGGAGCCGTGTCTATAGACGGTGAATAGGAGCCGTGTCTATAGATGGTGAATAGGAGCCGTGTCTATAGATGCTGAATAGGGGCCATGTCTATTGATGGTGAATAGGAGCCGTGTCTATTGATGGTGAATAGGAGCCGCGTCGATAGACGGTGAATAGGAGCCGTGTCTATAGACGGTGAATAGGGGCCGTGTCTATAGACAGTGAATAGGAGCCGTGTCTATAGACGGTGAATAGGAGCCGTGTCTATAGACGGTGAATAGGAGCCGTGTCTATAGACGGTGAATAAGGGCCGTGTCTATAGACGGTGAATAGGTGACGTGTCTATAGACGGTGAATAGGAGCCGTGTCTATAGACGGTGAATAGGGGCCGTATCTATAGACGGTGAATAGGAGCCGTGTCTATAGACGGTGAATAGGGGCCGTGTCTATAGATGGTGAATAGGCCGTGTCTATCGACGGTGAATAGGAGCCGTGTCTATAGATGGTGAATAGGAGCCGTGTCTATAGATGGTGAATAGGGGCCGTGTCTATCGACGGTGAATAGGGGCCGTGTCTATAGACGGTGAATAGGGGCCGTGTCTATAGATGGTGAATAGGGGCCGTGTCTATAGATGGTGAATAGGTGCCGTGTCTATAGACGGTGAATAGGGGCCGTGTCTATAGACGGTGAATAGGAGTCGTGTCTATAGACGGTGAATAGGGGCCGTGTCTATAGACGGTGAATAGGAGCTGTGTCAATTGAGCGTGAATAGGAGCCGTGTCTATAGACGGTGAATAGGGGCCGTGTCTATAGACGTTGAATAGGGGCCGTGTCTATAGATGGTGAATAGGAGCCATGTCTATTGATGGTGAATAAGAGCCGTGTCTATAGACGGTGAATAGGAGCCATGGCTATAGATGGTGAATAGGAGCCGTGTCTATAGACGGTGAATAGGAGCCGTGTCTATAGACGGTGAATAGCAGCCGTGTCTATTGACGGTGAATAGGGGCCTGTCTATAGACATTGAATAGGGGCAGTGTCTATAGACATTGAATAGGGGCAGTGTCTATAGATGGTGAATTGGAGCCGTGTCTATAGACGGTGAATAGGAGCCGTGTCTATAGATGGTGAATAGGAGCCGTGTCTATAGATGCTGAATAGGGGCCATGTCTATTGATGGTGAATAGGAGCCGTGTCTATTGATGGTGAATAGCAGCCGCGTCTATAGACGTTGAATAGGAGCCGTGTCTATAGACGGTGAATAGGAGCCGTGTCTATAGACGGTGAATAGGGGCCGTGTCTATAGACAGTGAATAGGAGCCGTGTCTATAGACGGTGAATAGGAGCCGTGTCTATAGACGGTGAATAAGGGCCGTGTCTATAGACGGTGAATAGGTGCCGTGTCTATAGACGGTGAATAGGAGCCGTGTCTATAGACGGTGAATAGGGGCCGTGTCTATAAACGGTGAATAGGAGCCGTGTCTATAGACGGTGAATAGGGGCCGTGTCTATAGATGGTGAATAGGCCGTGTCTATCGACGGTGAATAGGAGCCGTGTCTATAGATGGTGAATAGGAGCCGTGTCTATAGATGGTGAATAGGGGCCGTGTCTATCGATGGTGAATAGGGGCCGTGTCTATAGACGGTGAATAGGGGCCGTGTCTATAGATGGTGAATAGGGGCCGTGTCTATAGATGGTGAATAGGTGCCGTGTCTATAGACGGTGAATAGGGGCCGTGTCTATAGACGGTGAATAGGAGTCGTGTCTATAGATGGTGAATAGGGGCCGTGTCTATAGACGGTGAATAGGAGCTGTGTCAATAGAGGGTGAATAGGAGCCGTGTCTATAGACGGTGAATAGGGGCCGTGTCTATAGACGTTTAATAGGGGCCGTGTCTATAGACGGTGAATAGGAGCCGTGTCAATAGAGGGTGAATAGGATCCGTGTCTATAGATGGTGAATAGGAGCCGTGTCTATAGACGGTGAATATGGACCGTGTCAATAGAGGGTGAATACGAGCCGTGTCTATAGACGGTGAATAGGAGCCGTGTCTGTAGACGGTGAATAGGGGCCGTGTCTATAGACGGTGAATAGGAGCCGTGTCTATAGACGGTGAATAGGAGCCATGTCTATAGACGGTGAATGGGGGCCGTGTCTATAGACGGTGAATAGGGGCCGTGTCTATAGACGGTGAATAGGGGCAGTGTCTATAGACGGTGAATAGGAGCCGTGTCTATAGATGGTGAATAGGGGCAGTGTCTATAGACGGTGAATAGGGGCAGTGTCTATAGACGGTGAATAGGAGCCGTGTCTATAGACGGTGAATAGGAGCCGTGTCTATAGACGGTGAAAAGGAGCCGTGTCTATAGATGGTGAATAGGAGCCATGTCTATAGACGGTGAATAGGGCCCGTGTCTAGTGGTGGTGGTGATGGTGTAGTGGTGGTGGTGGTGTAGTGGTGGTGGTGTAGTGGTGGTGATGGTGAGGTGGTAGTGTAGTGGTGGAGGTGTAGTGGTTGTGGTGGTGTGGTGGTGGTGTGGTGGTAGTGTAGTGGTGGCGGTGTAGTGGTGGTGGTGTAGTGGTGGTGGTGTGGTGGAAGTGTAGTGGTGGTGGAAATGTAGTGGTGGAGGTGTAGTGGTGGTGGAGTGGTGGTGTAGTGGTGGTGTAGTTGTGGTGTGGTGGTGTAGTGGTGTAGTGGTGGAGGTGTAGTTGTGGTGTAGTGGTGGTGTCGTTGTAGTGTAGTTGTGGTGTGGTGGTGGTGGTGTAGTGTTGGTGGTGTAGTTGTGGTGTAGTGGTTGTAGTATAGTGGTGGTGTAGTGGTGGTAGTGTAGTAGTCTACCTTATTAACGTTTCATAGTTTAGTTTTCAGGTTTAATTTATTTGGTATAGCCCTGTGAGCCATTCGGCTCTCGAATCGGGTGCAACCGCAACAAATAAAAAAACAAAAACACGAACAAGAAAACATCTTAAAGTGACTGTGACTGTGCAAACAGAAATCCAGGATAAAACATCAAAATATTCCTGAAATAGCACCATACACCAACGCTATGTGCAAAAATCCCAGTGGGATGCAAGTCAAACAACAACAACAACAACCACAAGACAATTAAGATTAAGGCCATCAATCTAACTCCGTACTACAATAAGCAAAAACATGGCCAAACCAAAAAACGTTTAGAAATCACCAAAATAAAGCCATAAATGCAATGTAACAGTGATCATAGGAACTGTGACCGATTTTTTTACAATAAACTACATAAATAACATGTAACACCAAACCCTAGAGCCACAGCTGGCTGCATGAGTCACTCCACAAACAACAGGAGCATCAGTCGGAGTATCACATTTTTCAATGCACCTTTAAGATCAGCACACTAAATCAAAATACAGATAATACTTTGCAGCGGTCATCCGGAGCGAAGCATTTTATTTTATTTTAGGCCACTGAATAGCATTGGCAGCTCGGGGTGTACAACTCCTCTAGAGCAGTTTTGAGTGAAGATCTCATAGGTAGTGATTCAAGTTGCAGTTTATTGGCAATAGCATTCCAGACCCTGGGGGCATCAATAGCAAAGGCCCTTCCTCCGATTTTTGTACGGCAATAGGGAATGTGAAGCTCGTAGATGAGCGAAGACCTGAGGTCAAATTTGTTCTTTGAAACAGAGAGGAGATCCAGCAGGTAGTCTGCGGATTTTTTTGTAAGTACATCGTGAATAAATAAGATCTGGTGTACAAGCCGTCGAACATTAAGAGATGTTAAGTTTGACCCAATGTAGAGATCACAGTGGTGAGTCCTATATGGGCAGTTCAATGCAAATCTTAAGGCCGAGTGATAGATGGAATTAAGCTTCTTCAGTACAGTACTTGGGGCTGATTTATACACGATATCACAGTAATCAAGTAGAGGCAGTATGGTAGCTTTCATCAATTTCAAACGGAACATACGGGGAAAGCAGTGCTTGTGTCGATACAGAAAACCAATTTTTATTTTTGTCTTTTTACCAATATAATCAATGTGATCTTCAAAATTCAGTTTGAATCCAGGATGACCCCAAGATACTTATAGATCTTGACTTGCTCTATTTGATAATTATTTAAGGAATGTAATTTGGGAAAAATACCTTCCTGCTTTAGTCCCGGTGAGAAGCATAGCACCTTGGTTTTGGAGGTATTTAGGACTAGTTTAAGAGCAACTAGCTGATGTTGTAGTTTGTTGAAATCACCCTGGAGCTTAGCAATCACGTAATCCGGAGAGCGGCCACTTCACACCTTATTGGTCACCTCGTACACTGATAAATTTCAACGTTCATCCTACAAAGTCCCATCACAAGGGAGAAACACAAATAAATAGACAAATTAAAATGTTTGTTGAAACGGCTGTACACCGTGCGGATCTGAAACCCCAATTTCCCTGTACAAGAACACGGGGTCAACCGTACGGGTTGACAGCTTTGCTATGGTGGGGTAGGTTTCTCCAAAGCCATCCCGGCCACCGCTGTCCAGCCAGTAACCACACCGTGCCGACCCAAAATCGGCGCGTCATGCGCGTGGTAGGGTAAAGTGTGGGTACTGCCACCTTTCGCAAGACGTCGTCTGGTCAACGTGGAGGAGTAGGGGGCGAAATTTACACTCGAAATCTCACTGCAGTGCCTATGAAGGCCGGCACGGCACACGAGGGGTTGGTGGGTAGCCAGCACCACGCCCGGCCGCCTTTGTCTCCCCAAGTGGCGATCGTTACACACTGCACCAGATACTCATTTGAAGCTGAGTCGACCTACATAAATTAAGACTAAGACCCCCCCCCCTCATATAGTCTTTTAACAGACTATTAGGCTATGTGCTGTTAGCCTTCACATCAGCAATGCAACACATACCCACGCACACATACATAAACACACTGATAATGCAACACATACCGACGCACACATATGTAAAGACAGTGCGTGTGTAAAGACAGTACGCGGACTAGGGGTCACGAGTGGTAATAACAGGCAAGGTAACAGAGAAGGGAACGATCTGGAATCTCCAGGAAGGTTCGGGAACTCGCCAGAGAGTTAGCTATGTAAGGGCGATGGTCAGGGATGGAGCGATAGCCACACTGGGAATAAAAAGGGGCGAGAATCAAGGTTCTAGACTGCTGTGGAAGTCGGAGTCCTCACGGTTCCGGAGCGCTGTTGTCACGTCGGTCGTCGTTGTCTTCGCGTCGTCGCTGTGTTCAAGTCATCATTTTGAAGCGACCGACCGAAATAGATAAACCCTCTACAGCCCGTGTGTCATTACAACTGGTATCAGAAGTGGCTGCATTAGTACGTCAAAATATACAAGAAAAAATAACCCACCTGAATCGACTTCGGATGAGGGAGAAGACCAGGAGGAGACCCCCCCCCCCTCCAGGCTGTCCCAGGAAATGGGGTCTCGGTCTACGAACCCGCGGGTGCAGGAGAAGCGGCGGCAGTGGCGGAGAAAGAGGGAGCTGGTTGCCAGCAGCCACAAACCACGAAGGGGTCGTGTGAGGTGGCAGAATGGCTCCTCACGGCCGTCGCGCATCTCTCCTTGCAATTGGGTGCAGCTGCGGCGAGTAGGGGAGCCACGGAGAGTGCACTGCAGGTCCCGGTGAACGTGACGGGACGAACGGTGGCCGCCGTCATTTGCGCGGCGGTGCCCACGCAAATCACCGGCCGCCATTTCTCTCACGGTGGAGGTGGCGCGATCGACAAGCGCCACGGGTGACCCAGGTGGCAACGGAATCGGCTCCGTCTACGGTGGCGCAGGGGAGAGCAGCGGAACCGGGCCAAGGCAAATGTCTCCCGTTAGGGAGTTTGTTGCAGCGGGGAGGGGTGACTGGGCCACTTTCACCCAGAGATTTGAGGAGGCATATTTATCGACAGGGTGGACGGAGGACGAAGCTCTGAGGGCCTTGCCGACTGCGCTTGATGACGACGCCCTCGCAGCGTACCAAGCCATTCCTGAGGACATGAGGGCCACCCTTCAGCAGGCGTAGAAGGAAATGGTGGCCGTCTTTGACCTGCCATCCAACACATGCAAGAAGTTCCTAAAGCGAAGGCGGGGGGGAGGCCGAGATGCCCCTCACTTACCACAGCACGCTGATGGTGCTGGGGCAGGCAGCGTACCCGCGTATGGATCAAACGGCACTGGACTCTTTGGCCATGGAAAAGATGCTGGTGTTGGCGCAGGAGATGGGGGTCGTGCTGCCCATTGTTGAGGAGCAGGCGCAGACATCCCTGTGGGTGGCCAGGTGCCTGCAAGGCTGGGTTTGACGACAAGGGGAGACCTCGCGACAGCCTCGAGGCTGGAGGCCAAGGGAGGAGGCGACTCCTCCGCACCTGCTTCATGTGTCGACAACCAGGAGCGACGCCCTACCAACGACGGCATCACCGACATCCACCCTTCCGCCGACGACCCCTCCACAGCCCCGGCAGGCAAGTCGTGACACACCAGATACCTGGGCCAAACCACCTCACGCATCTAGGGCATCCCGTGTTCCAAGCGTCATTTTCACCCCTCATCCCTTAGTTATCGCGGGTGAACGGCGAGTCCCAACTCTGGGCAGGTGGCCAAAATCGCATATCCAGTGGAGGAAGTTGGCTCGCCGGGTGGTGGCAGCTGCTGCAGGTACATTGTGTGGCCGGCTCCATTGAAGGGGTAGAGGTGTGCGTCTTGATAAACACAGGTGCCTCAGCTACTATTATCTCAGAGTGGATAGATGAGATGCTACCATCAAGGGGATGTTGCGTTACGCTGGTGGGAAATGCGTGTGTTGCGGCTAACAGAGGGAGGAGGGGAATCATGGGGCAGGTAGGGGCTTGCGTAAAGATTGGGGAAATTGAAATGTCGGGGTCTGTGTTGATTTAAAAAACACTGGCAGTTCCTTGCCTGTTGGGCACCGACTTTTTTTAGTAAAATGCCTCTAAAGATTCTGACGGACCAGAGATGCATCGAAATGCTGTTAGGGCAGTGATTGTGGTTTTTGGACTCCTTTTAGGAAGCCAGTTATGAATGTAACAGTTCAAACCCTGGTGAATGAATCGGTAAAGATTCTGTCAGGCACGCAAATGTTGGTCCCTTTGCGTTACCACAAACGCTTACATTTGGCCGACCCCAATGCGGGAGTCCTCCTTACTACGTCCAACACAGCGACCCGTGGGCTTACGCTGGGGGGCGTCCAGACGATCCTGTGGATGAGCCAGGAGCCATTTCTGCAAGTGTTAAATATGGGTGCGGGGACGGCTGTGGTCCAGACGGGGTACTGTACCTGCCCACGCAACGCCTACATGTTTCGAGGCTGTGGACTTAGCTGCGGTGGATGTCGCAGGTGCGGTGGAGGAGGGAGCCGAGTCAAATGAGTTGAATGGGGCATGGGCTCAAAATTTGTGCAACGAGATTCCGGATTTATCTGATGCGCAACGGGCGAATTGCGGTCATTTTTTAGCAAGGGCAAGTTTGACATTAGTCCTACCTCGCTGCTGCAGCACCATATTTATATGGGCGACGCAGCTCCTATTCACCAGAACTCATACCGTTTGAGTCCTGTAGAAAAGGTGCATGTGCAGCAGGCGGTGGAGGAAATGTTGGCGGCTGATATAATTTCACTGTCAACCAGCCCTTGGGGAGTTCCTGAGGTATTGGTGAAAAAATCGGGTGGGAGTCTAAGGTTTTGCGTTGATTTCCCTCAATTGAACAAGGTCTCGGTGGCAGATGTATATTCGCTTTTGCGTATGGATGATTCTCTGTATGCGTTGTCAGGCACTCGTCTTTTTTCAACATTGGATTTATTGTCGGGGTTTTGGCAATTACCCCTGGACGAGTCATCTAAACCAAAAACTGCATTTCGAACGCCTCAGGGACTGTATCAATCAAATTGTCTTCCTATGGGATTGAATTCTGTGCATGCCACATTCCAGGGACTTATAGATTTGGTCCTAGCAGGATTGAAATTGGAATCATGCCTCATTTATTTGGACAATATCATTGTGTTTGGTCGCACATTCAAAGAACATGTGCAAGAGTATGTTCGGCTAATCTGAAATTTAAGCCTGCAAAATGTCATCTGTTACAAACCTCAGTACGATATTTGGGCCACATTGTAGGCGCTTCTGGGATAGCTACAGACCCAGACAAAACGCAGTGAGTACATGATTGGCCAACCCTGAAGACTGTGGGAGAGGTGCACAGTTGTGTTATTACTACCGATAGTTCGTTCCACAGTTGGCGACAGTTGAAGCAATTGGCGGGACCCCGGGGTCCCATCACTGCCCCGGGGTGGGAATAACCGCGTAGCGACACGAGTCTTGCCTTACCGACAACAAAACTAGTGTCAATCGATTGACCTCGTTGAGAGCTACTCGGGGCACTAAGTATCATAAAAAGTTGAAAAATTACATAAACACTTTAAATTCACTGCGGGGGCGGGCTCGCCTTGGCAAAGAAGCTGAGGATCGACGGCTGACCGGAGGGGGTTGTCGCCGCGCGCGACCGTGGCGGACGCCCCCCGGGTTTGCATTTGGCCGGTGGGGTGGCGCCCATTGTGTTGATCGCTGCCTGCTGCTGGCGCTTGTTGGCGCGAGTCTGGGCGGGCGGCGCGTTGCTGTCGGGATCACGAGTGGGCGGACTGAAAAATAATAATTATTGACCTGATTTTTGCGGGACCCCGGGGTCCCGCCAAATGATTCGGTTGCAAAACGCTTGCATCCCCTGACTGCTAGAAACCAGAAGTTTAAATGGGGTGAGGAGGAGGAGGCCGCGTTTGTTGAGCTTCGCAATCACCTCTCCAATGCGCCGCCCCCTTGATTATCCAGATTTTTCCCTGCCGTTCATCCTAGACACAGATGCCAGTGACCTAGGCATAGGGGCTGTCCTGTTTCAGGTAAAAGGTGGGGTTCAAAGGGTTATTGCGGAGCAGCGGTATTGTGTTACCCGCTGGGAACTTTTGGCTATGGTCTACTTTATACAACAGTACAGGCCTTTCTAGATTCGAAGTTTTCGTGACTGCAGGAATTACTCTTTGGTTCTTTCAGTAAAGTCACGTAGAAAGAAAATAAATTAAGTAATAATAGAATGCGACGTTTCCATTGCAACACAAGCAACCATCATCAGGTAAGAATGAATGAGAAAACAAACATTTAACTAATTTTTTTGTCAAACTTCCTATTTCTCTCTCTAAATGTTGCCATGCTTGTTTGTTTATAAGTCCATTGTCTCTCCTCTGGCCGCTATGGGCAGGCATTCCACACAATTCTCTCATTGTTCCGTGCTTGTTTGCTTATAAGTCAATTGTCTCTCCTCCAGTCGCTATGGGCAGGGATTCCACACAACTCTCTAATTGTTCTCTACCCCAATACCCCCCCCCTCTCTCTCTGCCCCACCCCCCTCTCTCTCTCTATTTAAGGCCTCGACAGAGAGGCGTTGTCTTTCGGTTTGTCTATGTGTGTGTGTGTCTCTCTGTATGTCTCTGTGTGTCTCTCTCTGCTTGTGTGTCTGTCTATGTGTCTCCGTGGCTGTGTTTTGTCTCTCTCTCAAATTTTGCAATCTTTGGAAGAACGTAATCAACCAGGTAGGGTGTTGACTGTTGTGTTAGCCGGCTCTCTGTGTTGTATTGCATTATACTTCTAATTTGACTATGTTTGTGTCTCATTCTTACCTGATGATGGTTGCTTGTGATGCAATCGAAACGTCATATTCTATTATTATTTAAATTTATTTTATTTCTACGTGACTTTACCGAAAGAACCAAAGAGTACAGGCCTTATCTATATGGCAGGGAGTTTTTAATCCGCACGGACCATGCAGCCCTGCAGTATTCCCCACGAATACACCAGCCTTCCGGCCAGCTGGCTAGAGATGCGTAAGGAATATTCCTTCTGCGTAGTCTATTGGAAGGGCTTAAGGCACTGCAACGTGGATGCACTGTCTCGGTTGCCTCAGGAAGAACGGTGTGCATGTGTGTCCGGTGCGGGCGGTGTAAACCTCCTGCAGCTGGGTCGCCAGAGGTCGTAGCTGCACTAAGTGCTCCAGAGTCAGCCGGGGTGGTCACGCCTACGAAAAATGCCTTGGGGCTCACTGTGGAATGGGGGCAACTGCAGATGGAGGACAGCTCCTTGTTAACTTTGCGGCACCACGCGGAAACAAATCGCAACAACCCTACCTCTTCGGGAGTCTCGGGGTTTGTTCTCCGTGAAAGTCTACTAATGAGATGGGACGAGGTCTCACAGCGTCGATGGCTAGTGGTCCCCACTTCCCTACGGGGTAAGCTGATGTGGGTGGTACATGACAACAAGTTATTGCACCTCGGGCATTGGAAAACGTTGTTGACATTGCAACGGGACTTTTATTGGCCGGGAATGTCGTCCAATGTTCACCATTTAGTCACGGGTTGCACAGAGTGCGCGCGCCAAGAGCCCCCGTTGAAAAAGTCTGAGCTCCCATTGCAGTCCATCACAGTGTCCCGAATCAACGAATTAGTTGTGCGAGACATCCTGCGACCTTTTCCGTGTACTCAAAATGGGAACTAGTTCATTCTGGTCGGGGTGGAGTATTTTACATGGTGGTCAATGGCTTGGCCATTGCCTGACCAAACAGCTGCATCCATTGCAGATGCATTCCTGCATGGCTACGTAATGGGCAAGGGAGCGCCGGAGCAGCTTCTCACTGACCAGCGTCGAAATTTTTTGTCTAAACTGCTGCACGAAGTATGTGACACACTGGGTACGAGAAGGATTAGAACTTCACCATACTATAACATCTATGCTCTGTCAAGTGGTTAATTAGGCACAGACGGATTGGGACTTTTGCATGTTCCTGGGGTCCTGGCAGCCCCACACGCCTCCACGGGATTTTCCCCTTTTTTTTCTAATGTATGGGCGAGAGAATGAACCCCCCATTGAGGCTCAATTGGGTACGGCCTCAGGGAACAAAAAAAAACATCTTTTCCCGGACCTCTGAAGATTACGCTCGGTCATGTGGCAGAGGCGCATTAAGCAGCTCGACAAAATACTGCCAGGGCGCAAGCCACGAATGAAAAATACCCAGGGCATCATGAGCACGTGCTTCCATGGGCAGTTGAGGACATGGCATGGTTTTTTTTGCCCACATGTGCCGCTGCGTACGCCCCCCCCAAACTACACCGGCCATGGTGTGGTCCCGTGGAGGTCATAGAAGTGAAACGGCTGCAGTGTGTGCGAATACAGGCAGGGCCTTGTTGTCACGCTTTAAACCATTTGTACATCCCCACCCAGACAGCTCATCTCCATGTCCTGTATGGCCGGTATCTGGTGGGTCCCACGTGCCGGGGTGGTCGGCCAAAGAAACCGTGCGTCAAGGAAAATGTGATGTGCCGCCCACAAGAATCCGCCTTGTGCGATGGACCGGTGTCTGGAGCCCGGTCGAGTCCTTCCAAGGAAGCCAGCGATGAGCCCACAACCTTCAAGGCTTTTGTGCAGAGGCACAAAAATCCGCCATGGGCGAGGCACCGGCATCAAGAACCCGGTCAAAGTGCTTCAAGATGGGCTAGTAGAGCTGCAAGCCCTATACCATGGACTTTGAAAATTACCCTCGAGCGACCTGCGGTGTTGTGTGGTTGGTGACCATGACGGTTACAATTATTATTGTCGTGGTCGGTCGAGGGAGATAATTATTGTGGTGTTGATTGTTGATATCAGGTGGGTCCGGTTCACACCGCTCACCCATCATAATAGGCCGTTATAATTGCGATCGTCGGGTGTCGGATTATTTTTTTTGCAGTTCTGCCCCAACACACATTTTTTTCATTGTTAATAGCCGAGACAGCTACTTTTTAAGAAAGGAGGGGTGGGGTGATGTAAATATAGTGTGTATGTAAAGATTGCGTGGGTACTGACAATGCGCGGACTAGCGGTCACAAGTGGTAATCATAGGCTAGGTGACAGATAATTGAACGATCTGGAAGCTCCAGGAAGCTTCAGGAACTCGCCAGAGAGTTTGAGAAGTACGGGCGTGGCCAGGGGCAGAGCGATGGCCACGGTCCACCCCTGACCACGGTAGTCGCTGTCTTCACGTCGTCACTGTCTTCACGTCGTCACTGTCTTCACGTCGTCACTGTCTTCACGTCGTCACCGTCTTCACGTCACTGTCTTCACGTCACTGTCTTCACGTCACTGTCTTCACGTCGTCACTGTCTTCACGTCGTCACTGTCTTCACGTCGTCACCATCTTCACGTCACTGTCTTCACGTCGTCACTGTCTTCACGTCACTGTCTTCACGTCGTCACCGTCTTCACGTCACTGTCTTCACGTCGTCACTGTCTTCACGTCGTCACTGTCTTCACGTCACTGTCTTCACGTCACTGTCTTCACGTCACTGTCTTCACGTCACTGTCTTCACGTCGTCACTGTCTTCACTTCACTGTCTTCACGTCACTGTATTCACGTCACTGTCTTCACATCGTCACTGTCTTCACGTCATCACTGTCTTCACGTCACTGTCTTCACGTCGTCACTGTCTTCACGTCACTGTCTTCAAGTCACTGTCTTCACGTCGTCACTGTCTTCACGTCACTGTCTTCACGTCACTGTCTTCACGTCGTCACCGTCTTCACGTCGTCACCGTCTTCACGTCGTCACCGTCTTCACGTCACTGTCTTCACGTCACTGTCTTCACGTCACCGTCTTCACATCGCTGTCGTCACGTCGTCACTGTCTTCACGTCACTGTCTTCACGTCGTCACCGTCTTCACGTCGTCACCGTATTCACGTCGTCACCGTCTTCACGTCACTGTCTTCACGTCACTGTCTTCACGTCACCGTCTTCACATCGCTGTCTTCACGTCGTCACTGTCTTCACGTCGTCACTGTCTTCACGTCACTGTCTTCATGTCGTCACTGTCTTCACGTCACTGTCTTCACGTCACTGTCTTCACGTCACTGTCTTCACGTCGTCACTGTCTTCACATCGTCACTGTCTTCACGTCGTCACTGTCTTCACGTCGTCACTGTCTTCACGTCACTGTCTTCACGTCGTCACTGTCTTCACGTCGTCACTGTCTTCATGTCGTCACTGTCTTCATGTCGTCACTGTCTTCACGTCGTCACTGTCTTCATGTCGTCACTGTCTTCACGTCACTGTCTTCACGTCACTGTCTTCACGTCGTCACTGTCTTCACGTCACTGTCTTCACGTCACTGTCTTCACGTCGTCACTGTCTTCACGTCGTCACTGTCGTCACGTCACCGTCTTCACGTCACTGTCTTCACGTCGTCACTGTCTTCACGTCACTGTCTTCACGTCGTCACTGTCTTCACGTCTTCACTGTCTTCACGTCATCACCGTCTTCACGTCAATGTCTTCACGTCGTCACTGTCTTCACGTCGTCACCGTCTTCACGTCGTCACTGTCTTAACATCGTCGCTGTGTTCAAGTCATCGCTGTGAAGCGACCGACCAAAATAAAGAAACCCTCTACAATCCATGTGTCCGAGAGCCGTTACACATACACACTAATAATGTAATACCAACAACCAACAACAACAACCGCCATTCGCCACTAAGTGGCAGTGACGTCACCGCGACGCTTGTGCCAGGCCATGTGCACCTTGAGGCCACGTGAAGTGTCGAACGCCCGCGGGCAGGAGGTCACGGGGCAGACCCAGGTGCCACGGGTCGACTGACTAAGATGACTGAGATGACTGGCTGATGCACCACCTGTGCCCCCTACTGTGCCAACCTGCTGTGCTTTAGCCACCCGGCGCTCCGCTCATTGTTGTGAACGTTGTTCCTCCGCCCTCCGTTGTTGTTGGAGGGCGACTACCTCCAACTGCCCAGTAGCGTCCTTCATGAGCCTCCTCCACAGAGGCCGATCTTGACACCGCTGGTACCAGTCATCGGCAAGTCCACTCAGCTCCACGTCCTCCTGTACCACATCACTCCATCTATTCTCTAGCCCGTGCCGCGCCCGTTTAGCTGATTCGGCATGCGGTGGCTGGACATGCGGGCTACATGACCCAGCCAACAC
The DNA here is from genome assembly GCF_048934315.1 of Petromyzon marinus. Lineage (NCBI taxonomy): Eukaryota > Metazoa > Chordata > Hyperoartia > Petromyzontiformes > Petromyzontidae > Petromyzon > Petromyzon marinus. The sequence goes on from NC_133705.1 coordinate 4,693,335, forward strand.
AGCCTTGCCTGCCAGAGGAGCTCACCGATGGGACCTTGCCCAGATCTTTCAAAGATTTGTGAGCTCCTCACACAATCCAGCCTGGTTAAACCCAGGATGGATCGTAGGCAGGCTCGCCTAAATGTTTCTAACCGGCAAAGATGTTCCATTAGGGGGGGTCCACGTTTCGCAAGCGTAGAGAAGGGAGAGAATGACCGTGGCTGAGAAGACCTGAAGCTTAGTGCGGAGCGACAGTCCAGGTAGCTTGCACACAGCGTTACACAACCGATGAAAAGATATTGCCACTCGACTGATTCGGAGTGAGACCTCTGCTGTTAAACTGGAGCCGGTCATAAGCACACTACCCAGGTATGGGAAACTCTCCACTCGCTCCACAACTGCCCCATCACCGATTGGGAGTTGTGGGGGTGGAGTGTCCGATGGTACAAAATACCCAGGCACGTGCTTAGTTTTGGTGGGGATGATGGGAAGGCCCCATCTCTTAGTGGCACGCTCTAGTCTCATCAGCAGCGTCTCCAAATCCTCCTCTGAATGAGCAGCTATTACCAAATCATCGGCATACATAACGTGGTTGAGCAATAGGGAGCCATCCCTTGACCTCACCTGGGCATCGATCAGCCTCCCATTATATCTGTACCATATGGAGATTCCCCCGGGACAGCAATTGAAGGCTTCACGAACTACGCGGTCAAATAGATGTTAAATAATGTGGGAGCCAGAGGACATCCCTGTTGCACCCCAAGTCTGCTGCCCCGAGGAGAGGACTGTCCACCCCTCATGGTGGCAGGAGCCAGAACCGGTCCACCGGACCTCCTGAATGCCACAGAGATCCAGGCGGTACCGGTCCAGCTCCCGACAGAGCAGTGGCAGCCTGTCCTCCGCAGTGAGCGTTCGAACAGTCCACGTGGCCATCCATAGTGACTTTTCATTGTTTCTGGAGGAGCCCCGAGGGTAGAGATTCAATCTCCTGGCTCCGCCAAATGGGGTTTGGCCAGGAGACGTCATAGACGCCTATCCCCTTCGGGGCCTCCGGCACAAGCTTATTAGTTACATATTTAATTCGCGGTTTAGTGGTAATTTATTGAAGGTGGAGGGGTTACCAGCCCTTCGCACCCGTCCAGAGCCCCCGTTTAGCCACTGTGGTGGTTACAGACGCCATGAGGGGAGGAGCCAATCGGAATTGGCTCCTCCCCCCACAGCACTGTCCACGGCAGAGTAGCTCGTCCGGCACCGCGAGGAGGTATTGGGTTGTTTTGCCAGACAATGTAATACATACCCACGCACACATACATAAACACACTGGCAATGCAATACATACCCACGCACACGTACATAAACACACTAACAATGCAATACATACCCATGCACACATACATAGACACACTGGCAATGCAATACATACCCATGCACACATACATAAACACACTGGTAATGCAATACATACCCATGCACACATACATAAACACACTAACAATGCAATACATACCCACGCACACATACATAAACACACTAACAATGCAATACATACCCACTCACACATACATACACACACTAACAACGTAATACATACCTACGCACACATACATAAACACACTAACAATGCAATACATACCCACTCACACATACATAAACACACTAACAATGTAACACATACCCACGCACACATACATAAACACACCGGCAATGCAATACATACCCATGCACACGTACATAAACACACTAACAATGCAATACATACCCACTCACACATACATAAACACACTAACAATGTAATACAAACCCACGCACACATGCATAAACACACTGGCAATGCAATACATACCCATGCACACATACATAAACACACTGGCAATGCAATACATACCCATGCACACATACATAAACACACTAACAATGTAATACATACCCACTCACACATACATACACACACTAACAATGTAATACATACCCACTCACACATGCATAAACACACTGGCAATGTAATGCATACCCACGCACACACAAACGGACAGACTGTACACTTGTTTTATGCATTGAAATCGAGTTTTATGCATTGAAATGCAAACTGCATACGTGTGTATAAACACACATAATAAACAGCCCACCCTCACTGGTAATGTATTTATAAACACATTAAAATAAACACACCAGCGAATTACACTGCCGTATGTAAAAAAAAATGAAGATTCCCGGGATAGCTTTTGAGCAGACTGTTGGGGCAAGTGCTGTTACCGAGCACCTATGAGCGAGCGGGGTGCCGACACCACACCCGACCGCCTTTGTCTCCCTAAGTGGTGATGTTTTTTTTTATATATATACACTGCACCAGCCATGCATTTGTATTTTTGTTCAGGTTGAGTCAACCTAGGGGGTGATGGCAGCACCGCTTGGGCCTCCACCGTCGTTTCGAAATTCCCCACCGACGTCGACACCATGACTTGAGATCGGCTCGCCACGCGCTAACCACTGAGCCCACCGCTCACATTCTCGTTCGACTCAGCCCATCAGCCCTCCCTCCCTCGGGGGGGGGGGGGGGGGGTGGGGAGTCAACAGTCCTGTAGAAATACTTGCCCCCTGCCATAGTAATGTGTAATTTCCACAACCAGCTACGGAGATGGTGGGATTGTGAACCCAATCCGTGCGGATATTTGAGCGTTCAATGGTGAATAAAGGGCCTCCCCACGCCATGTTCATCGTAAGGGGGGGGGGGGGGGGGTTGACCATACTTCACCACGCTGGTTATCGTGTTTTTTTTTGTAATCGGACCAGTCCAGATATCACTCACGGCAAACTGATGTTATAGCCGTGTCCAGGTATCGACCTCGGGTTGCCATGGGTTCAGAGTGCAGTGTGCTAACCACTGTGCCACCACTCTCGCGAAGTGATGTTAGCCGTGTCCAGGAATCAAACGAATTGTCACGTTTTGTTTACGTGACAAACCTTACTGATTGGCCATGTGGGGTGGTGGCGGGTTTAACAACACCTTTAAAAATCTCTCCAAGAAAAACCTCATGGATAACATTGGTCTAGAAAACCCTCTGACTACTTCTGCTGCTGCATGCCTTTCAACAGCGAATCCCAACCAATTCTGACCGAATGCTTAAGACGCGACCATTACGAGCCACTCAGGCCATCGTCCTGAGTGACCTTTACACAGACATGCCATCCCCCATGACCTATTATCCATCTGACCCCAGGCTGGCAGACGTGAAGCTGCGAGACCACGGGCCCTACCAGTGCCACGTGAGCGTCTACGACAGGAGCCGCATGCTGGAAGCCACGGGGCATGTGTTCCTCAACGTCATGGGTAACAGAGACACTCAGCCACCCCCTCAGTCACCCATCCACTCACCCACCCCGTGGCCCACCCATTTCCTTATCCATCCATTCACCCACCACTCACCCACCCGCTCGCCCCCCCCCACTCACCCGCCTGCTCACCCGCCCGCTCACCCACCCGCTCACCCACCCGCTCACCCACCGGCTCACCAACCCGCCAACCCACTCGCCCACCTACCTACTCACCCATCCTCCCACCCACTCACCCATCCTCCCATCCACTCATCCACCCAATCACCTACCCACTCACCAATTCACCGACTCACTCACCTGCCCACCCACGCACCACACTGCAGGCCACTACACTTCTCTCTGCTTCTTCCCTCGCACTGCTCCACTGTGGAGTTTCCTCCTACTATCATCATCATCATCGGTGTCGTCTTATCTTTTGCCCCCCAAGCGCTCGTAACAACAACAATAACAGCAATAACACCAACAAAATTAAGAACAATAACAGCAACAACAATAATCGCAACCACCTCGCTGCGTTCAAGAAACGCGTTCATGCACTCTTTGTCAATTACACATTTGACGGCGGTGCTGTTTGTTGCTATCTGTGATGGCAGCTTGAGGTTTTGGGCCTGTCTGGGCCTTTGCTCAGCAGCTGATTCATAGAGTCGCGCAGACTCATAGAGTTACATAGAGATCCATATAGTTTCATAGAGTTACATAGAGACTCAATAGAGTTACGTAGAGATCCATATAGTTTCATAGAGTTACATAGAGACTCATTGAGTTACATAGAGACCCATAGGGCACTGCAGGATTGCAATGTGCGGACTTAACACGGACAACAACAAAGACGACAACGACATCAACGACGACAATGACAACAACAAGAACTTCTAGATTTGAAGCTTTCGTGACTGCAAGGATTCATACTCCTTGTTTTTTTATTTTATTTATTTTTTACCTACGTGACTTGACCGAAAACAACAACTTATTGACACGTGAAGCCCAAGCCAGAAAGCTACTCAGCCCACCTCTATAGAGTCACGAAGCTCGCTGCCCCTTGCTTGCACGCAGTTAGCTAAGGCATATATAACGCGCGCGCACAACAACAACAACAACCGCCATTCGCCACTAAGTGGCGGTGACGTCACCACGACGCTTGTGCCAGGCCATGTGCACCTTGAGGCCACGTGAAGTGTCGAACGCCCGCTGGAAGGACGTTACAGAGCAGACCCAAGTGCCACGGGTCGACTGACTAAGATGACTGAGATGGCTGGCTGATACACCACCTGTGCCCCCTACTGTGCCAACCTGTTGTGCTTTAGTCACCCGGCGCTCTGCTCGTTGTTGTGAGCGTCGCTCCTCCGCCCTCCATTGTTCTTGAAGGGCGACTGCCTCCAACTGCCCAGTAGCGCCCTTCACGAGCCTCCTCCACAGAGGCCGATCTTGACACCGCTGGTACCAGTCATCGGCAAGTCCACTCAGCTCCACGCGCTCCTGTACCACATCACTCCATCTCTTCTCTAGCCCGGGCCGTGCCTGTTTAGCCCCCTCGATCCGACCGAACAAAAGCTGTTTCGGCATGCGGTGGCTGGGTATGCGGGCTACATGACCCAGCCAACGCAGCCTTGCCTGCCGGAGGAGCTCACCGATGGGACCTTGCCCAGATCTTTCAAGGATTTGTGAGCTCCTCACACAATCCAGCCTGGTTAAACCCAGGATGGATCGTAGGCAGGCCAGCCTAAATGTTTCTAACCAGCGAAGATGTTCCATTAGGGGGTCCATGTATCGCAAGCGTAGAGAAGGGAGGGAATGACCGTGGCCGAGAAGACCTGAAGCTTAGTGCAGAGCGACAGACCAGGTAGCTTCCACACAGCGTTACGCAACCGATGAAAAGATAATGCCGCTCTACTGATTCGGAGGGAGACCTCTGCTGTCAAATGGAGCCGGTCATAAGCACACTACCCAGGTATGGGAAACTCTCTCCACAACTGCACTATCACCAATTGGGAGTTGTGGGGGTGGAATGTCCGATGGTACAAAATGCCCAGGCAGGTGCTTAGTTTTGGTGGGGCTGATGGTAAGTCCCCATCTCTTAGTGGTACGCTCCAGTCTCAGCAGCAGCGTCTCCAACTCCTCCTCTGAAGGAGCAGCTATTACCAAATCATCGGCTTACATAACGTGGTTGAGCAATAGGGAGCCCTTGACCGCACCCGGGCATCGATCAGCCTCCTATTATATCTGTACCAGATGGAAATTCCTCCGGTACAGCTATTGAAGGCTTCATGAACTATGTGGTCGAATTTCGATTTAAAGCTTTCGTGACTGCAAGGATTCATCTTCTTGGTTCTTTCGGTAAAGTCACGTAGTATGAGAATAAAACAATAAAACAAAATAAGACAATAAAATTCTCACGACGTTTCGGCCACAACACAAGTAGCCTTCTTCAGGTGAAGGAACAGATCTGTCGGGACGACAGCGCTTCAATGAACGCTGCTAAGATTCGCAGCGTCTTTTAAGCTAGGTGGGAGAAATAAAGCGCCTTGACAAAAGAGTTTACATATCAAACAGGATAATTTAGCATTGAAATAGCTGTGTTAAAGTGTTGGATCAGCAGGGTGCTGAAGTCAGAAATTAGCATTGTAACTGGGAGATTAGCATGATGTTAATGTGAGGGATTAGCATGTGTCTGGTCACGGAAATAGCTATGTTAAAGTCAAAGTTTACATATCAATAGAGGCATTCAGTATGTGGACGCTAAAGGACTGCAACTACCCAACTATCATAGGATAAACCGATGTGAAAAAAACAAGTATGAACTACATCAATATAATAAATGTAAACAATAAATTCTTCAATAAGTTGAGTTATTAACATAAAGTAACTGAGTATACACTACACTATATATTGAATATCATATAGTAAACTAATAAAAAACTTAAATATAAACTACATCAATGTTATCAATAAACTCTATATACTCTCCACTCAGCTGAGCGCTTCAGTGAACGCTGCTAAGATTCGTAGCGTCTTTTAGGCTAGGTGGGAGAGGTAAAGCGCCTTGACAAAGGAGTTTACATATCAAACAGGATAATTTAGCATTGAAATAGCTGTGTTAAAGTGTTGGATCAGCAGGGTGTTAAAGTCCGAAATTAGCATGTAACTGGGAGATTAGCATGATGTTAATGTGAGAGATTAGCATGTGACTGGTCACGGAAATAGCTATGTTAAAGTCAAAGTTTACATTTCAACGGAGGCATTTAGTATATGGACGCTAAAGGACTGCAACTACCCAACTATCATACAATAAACCGATGTGAAAAAAATAAGTATAAACTACATCAATATAATATATGTACTCAATATATTATTCAATAAGTTGAGCTATTAACATAAAGTAACTGGGTATACACTACACTATATATTGAATATCATATAGTAAACTAATAAAAAACTTAAATATAAACTACATCAATGTTATCAATAAACTCTATGTACTCTCTAATCAGCTGAGCTACTAACAATAAGTCGTTATACATTGCAATGCCATATGGCGAAAAAATGGGTGGCGTTTTTTTTTTCAACTTTAGCACCACGGACAGCGACGAGCTTTGTTCAGACGGACGAGTCGATCTATGCTTGGAACGGAGGAGGGGGGAGAAACAGCCACGATGCGCTGTTATACTCCATGTTATAAACCATACCATTAATCGTGGTGTGAGCGGTATTAAGAGGCAATGCCAGCGAAAGGGGCTGCGGTCTGAAGGTCCTCGTAAAATACAATTAATAAAGAACCGAAATGGTTTAAAACATCTTTCCAATGGTTACTAAGCCAGAATCCATCTTCTCGGTTGAAATTGTCTCTGTGCTTGTATATGTGGATGGCCTCATGAACGAATCTCTCATGGTAGCCGGTTGGCTTGCAAAGGACCTCCGTCTTAGAGAAGTCAATGTCATGTGAGCCCACTGAATTATAACAGTGATCTGCCACGGCAGAGGAGTTCGTCCTACCGTGTTTCAAGTCTGATTTATGTTCGCGGATGCGGTCCGAAATATGTCGTTCGGTTTCTCCAATGTAGCTGCTACCACATAGGCACTTTAGTTTGTAAACGCCCGGGTACTATATGTCTGGAACAGCATCTTTTACAGATGGAACCAGATCACGGATTTTATGTACTGTGTTGAATCGGACCTGTGATCTGGTTCCATCTGTAAAAGATGCTGTTCCAGACATACAGTACCCGGGCGTTTACAAACTAAAGTGCCTATGTGGTAGCAGCTACATTGGAGAAACCAAACGACATATCTCGGACCGCATCCGCGAACATAAATCAGACTTGAAACACGGTAGGACGAACTCCTCTGCCGTGGCAGATCACTGTTATAATTCAGTGGGCTCACATGACATTGACTTCTCCAAGACGGAGGTTCTTTGCAAGCCAACCGGCTACCATGAGAGATTCGTTCATGAGGCCATCCACATATACAAGCACAGAGACAATTTCAACCGAGAAGATGGATTCTGGCTTAGTAACCATTGGAAAGATGTTTTAAACCATTTCGGTTCTTAATTAATTGTATTTTACGGTGACCTTCAAACCGCAGCTCTTTCGCTGGCATTGCCTCTTATTACCTCTCACACCATGGTTAATGGTATGGTTTACAACATGGAGTTTAACAGCGCATCGTGGCTGTTTCTCCCCCCTCCTCCGTTCCAAGCATAGATGGACTCGTCCGTCTGAACAAAGCTCGTCGCTGTCCGTGGTGGTAACATTGAAAAGAAAAAACCGCCACCCATTTTTTTGCCATATGGCATTGTAATGTATAACGACTTATTGTTAGTAGCTCAGCTGATTGGAGAGTATATAGAGTTTATTGATAACATTGATGTAGTTTATATTTTAGTTTTTTATTAGTTTACTATGTGATATTCAATATATAGTGTAGTGTATACCCAGTTACTTTATGTTAATAGCTCAACTTATTGAAGAATATATTGAGTACATTGATATTTTACTGGTAATATATTGAGTACATTAATATTATACTTGTAGGAACGAAGTTGTAAACTGAGTGTACCAGCCTGCAATAGATTAATGTGTCCGTCCGTCCGTCCGTCCCCTTTCAATACTTTAACGAAGTGAAATCTCGTGCTGTTGGGGTGTAAAAAGTAAAATTGCGCAAAATTCCAATGTTCCTACCCGCCCACCCTGCAGGGACCTGTTCTTCTTTGGTTCTTTCGGTAAAGTCACGTAGAATGAGAATAAAATAATAAAATAAAATAAGACAATAAAATTCTCACGACGTTTCGGTCACAACACAAGTATCCTTCTTCAGGTGAAAGAACAGAACTGTCGGGACGACAGAGCTTCAATTAACGCTGCTAAGATTTGCAGCGTCTTTTAAGCTCAGTGAGATGCGTGGCAAGCCTTGAAAAAGGAGTTCACATATTAAAGCAGGAGAAGTTAGCATTTAAAAAACTGAGGGATTAGCTTGTGACAGAAATAGCTGTGTTGAAGTCAAAGTTTAAATATCAACAGAGGCATTTAGTATATGGACGCTAAAGGCCTCCAAATACCAACTATTATAAAGTAAACCATAGCGTCTTTTAAGCTCGGTGAGAAGCGTGAAGAGCCTTGACAAAGGAGTTTACATATCAGAGCAGGAGAATTTAGCATTGAAATAGCCGAGGGATTAGCTTGTGACAGAAATATCTGTGTTAAAGTCAAAGTTTAAATATCAACAGAGGCATTTAGTATATGGACGCTAAAGGCCTCAACACAACTATTTCTGTCACAAGCTAATTCCTCGGCTATTTCAATGCTAAATTCTCCTGCTCTGATATGTAAACTCCTTTTTCAAGGCTCTTCACGCTTCTCACCGAGCTTAAAAGACGCTATGGTTTACTTTATAATAGTTGGTAATTGGAGGCCTTTAGCGTCCATATACTTAATGCCTCTGTGGATATGTAAACTTTGACTTTAACACAGCTATTTCTGTCACAAGCTAATCCCTCAGTTTTTTCAATGCTAAATTCTCCTGCTTTGATATGTGAACTCCTTTTTCAAGGCTCGCCAAGCCTCTCACTGAGCTTAAAAGACGCTGTGAATCTTAGCAGCGTTAATTGAAGCTCTATCGTCCCGACAGTTCTGTTCTTTCACCTGAAGAAGGCTGCTTGTGTTGTGGCCAAAACGTCGTGATAATTTTCTTGTCTTATTTTTTTTTCTCATTCTATGTGACTTTACCGAAAGAGCCAAAGAAGATGAATCTTTGCAGTCACGAAAGCTTTAAATCGAAAAATACATTGATTATATTGATGTAGTTTATACTTAGTTTTTTCAAATCAGTTTATTGTATGATAGTTGGGTAGTTGCAGTCCTTTAGCATCCACATACTGAATGCCTCTGTTGATATGTAAACTTTGACTTTAACATAGCTATTTCCGTGACCAGTCACATGCTAATCCCTCACATTAACATCATGCTAATCTCCCAGTTACATGCTAATTTCTGACTTTAACTCCCTGCTTATCCAACACTTTAACACAGCTATTTCAATGCTAAATTCTCCTGTTTGATATGTAAACTCCTTTGTCAAGGCGCTTTACCTCTCCCACCTAGCCTAAAAGACGCTGCGAATCGTAGCAGCGTTAATTGAGGCGCTGTCGTCCCGACAGTTCTGTTCCTTCACCTGAAGAAGGCTACTTGTTTTGTGGCCGAAACGTCGTGAACATTTTATTGTCCTATTTTGTTTTATTGTTTTATTCTCATTCGACGTGACTTTACCAAAAGAACCAAGAATATGTGGTCGAAATAGATGTTAAATAATGTGGGAGCCAGAGGACATCCCAAAGTGAACAGGAAATGGCTCCGACTCCCGGCCACATAGTTTTACCCGGGCCTGCTCACCATCATGAAGGTCCTTGATGACCGTGAGCAGAGGGTCAGGGACTCCGAAAGCACAAAGAACAACCCAGAGCCCAGGCCTACTGATGGTGTGATAGGCCTTCAATAAAGCAGAGATATAGGTCTTGTTGGAATTCCCTACACCTCTCCTGTAGCAGACGGACAGATAATATGGCATGTGCAGGACCGCCCTTACCTGAAACCACATTGGGGCTCCGCAAGCCTGTCCTGAGTGTGCCTAGTAAGGCGATGTTGAATACTCCTTGCCGGGACCTTTCCCGCCACACTGAGGAGTGAGATTCCCCTGTAGTTGTTACAGTCTGTGCGGTCCCCCTTCCAATCCTGTGGAACCTGTCCAGTGGTCCAGACTGTTGTTATGATTTCATGTAGGGCAGTCTGTGCACAAACGCCATCCTCCCTCAGCATTTCGCTTCGGAGATCATCTCTGCCCAGTGCCTTTCCTGGTCTCAGACTCCGGATCGCCTTCAGTACTTCCTCAACAGATGGCACTTCAGCCAGCCACTCACAGTGGGTGACTTCTTCCAATATTTGAGGCACCGCAGCCTCGGCAGGGTCATCCCCACTTTGTGCCACGTTGTTTTCCAGGCTGAGGGATTTCCCCTTCCCAGGACCCCACAGAAATGCTCAGCAAATCTGCGAACCTATTCCTGGGGGTCGGAGATTGAATCACTGTTCTTTCCCCTAATAATGGCAATAGGTGTGGCGCTGCAGATACATTTTTTTTAATGGAATTAAAGAGCGATTTGTGATCACGGCCCATTGAGGCAGACTCCATCTCCTCAGCAACCCGCGACCACCACCCATCCTTGCAGTGCCTCACGGCTCTCCGAACCTCATTCTCCGACGTGGGATGCTGTAACCGATGAGAATGGGCCTGTCGCTTTTTCTCAGCTAGCCTGAACACCTCCTCTGTCAGCCAGGGTCTCTCGGGAGGTCTGGACCATGTACCCAAAGCAGCCATTGCAGCTGCATGAGCTACAGTCCTGAACCTCGCCAATTTCCCCTCGACATCAGGAGGAGTCGGGGACAATGCCATCCCCAGCCGCAAGCGATGTTTAAATTCTCACTTGCAACTTTCATCAGCTAGCTGAGACCATGCCACTATGGGTTTGAATGGGGTCCTGGGTGTACACCCACTACCGGAGTGGAAGAATGGCAGGCGCATCTTACAGATGACAAGTCGATGGTCAGAGGGCAGATCAGCTCAACGGTAGGTCCTGGTGTCAAGGACATGGGTTCGCATCCGCTGTTCCATCACTATGTAGTCGAGCAGATGTTCTTTGCTTGGACCCGGCAAGCATCCATGATGTTATGTGGATGCGCCGATGCCGGAACAGCGTGTTAGTAATTACAAGCCCATGGGCTGCACAAAAATCCAGCAGCCTCCTGCCGTTATTATTGAGCTGATCGTGCCTTCCAATCACTCCAGACCAGGTGCCAGCATCATGACCAACTCGGGCATTGAACTTACCCAACAGGATGGCTCTCTCCCGAGGGGCCACTTTAGCTAGCACCTGTGACAGGAGGTCATGGAAAGCATCTGACTTATCGGCCTTGCCTGGATTTCTCCACGGATGTTCGTCTTCGGTGGGGGCATGAGTAACCACGACCACCAGTCTTCGCCTCTGGTTGATGGGAAGGCGAGCCCAAAGTAGCCTGGGGCTTACAGCTTCCCACAACTCACTCCCACACTCCCACACCCCCTTCATTCTTTTGTTCAGAAGAAGAGCCACTCCCTGTTGTTTGGCAGTCTCCTGCCCCGAGTCGAGGACTGTCCACCCCTCATGGTGGCAGGAGCCAGAGCCGGTCCACTGGACCTCCCGAATACCACAGAGATCCAGGCAGTACCGGTCCAGCTCCCGACAGAGGAGTGGCAGCGTCTCCTCCGCAGTGAGCGTTCGAACATTCCACGTGGCCACACGTACTGTAGTAGTTTTTTGCTGTTTCTGGAGGAGCCCCGAGGGTAAGGATTCAGTCTCCTGGCTCCGCCAAATGGGGTTTGGCCAGAAGACGTCATAGATGCCTGTCCTCCCGGGGCCTCCGGCACAAGCTTAATACAATTTTAGCTCGTAGTTTAGTGGTAATTAATTTAAGGTGGAGAGGTTACCAGCCCCTCGTACCCATCCAGAGCCCCCATTTGGCCGCTTTGGTGATTATAGACGACATGAGCGGAATGGCCAATTTAAGTTGGCCGTACCCCACGGCACTGCCCACCACAGCATTGCCGTCCAGCACCACGAGGAGGGAGGGGGTTGTTCTTTGCCGGATACACACACATACACATACACACATACAAGCAGACAAAGGCTGCCCGGCCAATATAGCAGCAACAACTCCTTGCCAAGACGAATACCTTTAAACTGGGCCACACATAGATCACACGCACGTACACACACATACGCATGCACGCACGCACGGAGCGCTGTGTGTATATATTCACAGCAAAAGTGTAAAGTCTACACGCTGACAGAAACACAAATAACACAACACACACACGGCTACGCAAATCTTACGTGCGCGCGTTTAAAAGACAAAGGCAGGCCCCCTGTGCAGTCTTTAACAGACCGCTGGAACAAGTGCCGATGATTACGCATCGCACCGGGTACTCGTTTGAGGCCGAGTCGACCTAGAGGAGGCCCAGGATCGGCTCAAATAATCGGCGCTGGTGTTCGCCATGAGTGGGAATTGAGCTCGGGTTGCAGGATTCGTAGCTCGGCCCCGCCAGCCGCCACACTACCGCTCCCGGCACCTGCGGTACCATACAAAGACAAAGGTCCCCTGTGTCGTCTTTAACAAACCGCTGGGACAAGTGGCGTTAGCGAGAAACTATTAAGGCCGGTGTGGAGGAACCTACTATCGGGCAGTGTGGCCAGCGCCACTCCCGGCCGCCTTTGTTTCCCCGGCGCTGGCTGGCTCCCCCACACAACAGACAGATGCATGCAGGGACAACGATGACCCGGATAGCCTTCGACAGACTGCTGAGGCAAGTGCTGTTCGCTATTCGGGTATGTGCGTGAATGTGTGTACGCGTGTGTGTGTTTGTGTTATTGAGCGCCTATTAAGGTGCTCGCTAACTGCACTTGCCCCCAACAGTCTGTTAAACCTAGACGGGGGATCTTTGTCTTTGTCATCTTTGTATTTGTGTTAGTGAGCACCTATAAGGCCGGCCGTGTAGAGGTTAGCGAACACAGTGACCCGAGTTCGATTCACGCTCACGGCCAACACTGGTGATGGTTGTCTGAACCGGTTATGGGCCTCCCCTAGGTCGACTCAGCCTCCAATAAGTATTTGGTGTGGTGTGTATAGACATCACCACTGGGAAGACAAAGGCGACCGGGCGTGGTGTTGGGCACCCACCTCCTTGTGTGCCACAGTGCCGGCCTTCATAGGTGCTAGCTAACAGCACTTGCCCCAACAGTCTGTGAAGGCTACACGGGGGATCTTTGTCTTTGTAGGTGCTGCTCGCTAACAGCACTTGCCCCAACAGTCTGTTAAGGCTACACGGGGGATCTTTGTCTTTGTAGGCGCTGCTCGCTAACAGCACTTGCCCCAACAGTCTGTTAAGGCTACACGGGGGATCTTTGTCTTTGTAGGCGCTGCTCGCTAACAGCACTTGCCCCAACAGTCTGTGAAGGCTACACGGGGGATCTTTGTCTTTGTAGGTGCTGCTCGCTAACAGCACTTGCCCCAACAGTCTGTGAAGGCTACACGGGGGATCTTTGTCTTTGTAGGCGCTGCTCGCTAACAGCACTTGCCCCAACAGTCTGTTAAGGCTACACGGGGGATCTTTGTCTTTGTAGGTGCTGCTCGCTAACAGCAGTGCCCCAACAGTCTGTTAAGGCTACACGGGGGATCTTTGAACCTACTCACAGACACACACACACGACCCTACCCACACAAGCGCAGACATACACAGGTACATACCCACGCACCCCTATAAACTACCCATTCACACGTGCAAAAACACGTGCACACATCCACGCATTTTTTTCTCACACACGCACAGACCTACCCACACACACAATTACATTATCACCCCAAAGACAGAGACAACCCATTAGCCCAAAGAGACTGTTGGCGTAAGTGCTGTCAGTAAGTACTCGCCGTATTACAAAGACAGATGTCACCCTCATAGCCTCAACCGAATTCCGTGGCGAGTGCTGTTCGCCAGCAGCACTTGCCACTTGCTCACGCGCGCGGTGGGGTGAGGTGTAGGTACTGCCACCTCCCGCAAGACGTCTTTTGGTCAACGTGGAGGAGGAGTGGGGGGGGGGGGAAATTGCCACTCGAAATCTCACTGCAGCGGAGGGCCCTTCCGGCAACAGTGGCGTCAGCTTGCAGTTTCAGTGCTGCACCTTTAGCTGTGTCTCAAGTATACACACTAGCAATGCAATACAGAGACAAAGATGCCCCGTGTAGCTTGTAACAGACTGTTGGGGCAAGTGCTGTGCGCGAGCAGCGCCTATGAAGGCCGGCACGGCACACGAGGGGGTGGGTGGCCAGCACCACGCCCGGCCGCCTTTGTCTCCCCAGCGGCGATCTGTGGGTACTCATTTGAGGCTGAGTCGACCTAGGGGATGCCGAGGACCAGTTCAGATAATCTTCACTGGTGTTGGCCGTGAGCGGGAATCAAACTCGGGTCGCCAGGTTCGTAGCGAACCGCTACAATCCGGTGCCATACACACAGAGACAAACTATCCTACACACACAAACAAACTATCCTACACACACAAACTATCCTACACACACAAACAAACTATCCTACACACACAAACTATCCTACACACACAAACTATCCTACACACACACAAACTATCCTACACACACGCACAAACTATCCTACACACACACAAACTATCCTACACACACGCACAAACTATCCTACACACACACAAACTATCCTACACACACACAAACTATCCTACACACAAGCACAAACTATCCTACACACACGCACAAACTAACCTACCCACACACGCACAAACTATCCTACACACACAAACTATCCTACACACACACACAAACTATCCTACACACACACACAAACTATCCTACACACACACATACTATCCTACACACACACAAACTATCCTACACACACACACAAACTATCCTACACACACGCACAAACTAACCTACTCACACACACACAAACTATCCTACTCAGACACAAACTAACCTACGCACAAACAAACCAACCTACCCACACACACAAACTAACCTACCCACACACAAACCAACCTACCCACACACACACACACAAGCTATCCTACACACACACACATAAACTATCCTACCCACACACAAACTAACCTACACACGCACACACAAACTAACCTACCTACACACACAAACTAACCTACCCACACACACACAAACTAACCTACACACACACACTAACCTACTCACACACACAAACTAACCTACCCACACACACACAAACTATCCTACACACAAACATAAACTAACCTACACACACACACAAACTAACCTACACACACACACAAACTAACCTACCCACACACACACAAACTAACCTACCCACACACACACAAACTAACTTACTCACACACACACACAAACTATCCTACTCACACACACAAACTAACCTACCAACACACACACAAACTAACCTACCAATCACACACAAACTAACCTACCCACACACACAAACTAACCCACCCACACACAAACCAACCTACCCACACACACACAAACTAACCTACCCACACACACAAACTAACCTACCAACACACACACAAACTAACCTACCCACACACACACAAACTAACCTACCAACACACACACAAACTAACCTACCCACACACACACAAACTAACCTACCCACACACACAAACTAACCTACCCACACACACACAAACTAACCTACCCACACACACACACAAACTAACCTACTCACACACACAAACGAACCTACCCATACGCACACAAACTAACCTACCTACACACACACTATCCTACTCACACACAAACTAACCTACCCACACACACACAAAATAACCTACCCACACACACACACAAGCTATCCTACACACACACACAAACTAACCTACCCACACACACACAAACTAAACTACCTACACACACACACTATCCTACACACACACAAACTAACCTACACACACACACAAACTAACCTACCCACACATACAAACTATCCTACTCACACACACAAACTAACCTACACACACACACAAACTAACCTACACACACACAAACTAACCTA
Organism: Petromyzon marinus; assembly: GCF_048934315.1. NCBI lineage: Eukaryota > Metazoa > Chordata > Hyperoartia > Petromyzontiformes > Petromyzontidae > Petromyzon > Petromyzon marinus. Next base: position 4,709,799 of record NC_133705.1, read on the forward strand.
CACACACAAACTAACCTATCTACACACACACAAACTAGCCTACCCACACACAAACCAACCTACCCACACACACACAAGCTATCCCACACACACACACACAAACTAACCTACCGACACACAACACAAACTAACCTACCCACACACACACAAACTATCCTACTCACACACACACACACAAACTATCCTATTCACACACACAAACTAACCTACACACACACACAAACTAACCTACCCACACACACACAAACTAACCTACCCACACACACACAAACTATCCTACTCACACACACATGAACTAAACTACCCACACACACACACAAACTAACCTACACACGCACACACAAACTAACCTACCCACACACATACAAACTATCCTACACACACACACAAACTAACCTACTCACACACACAAACTAACCTACCCACAAACACAAAATAACCTACCCACACACACACACACAAACTAACCTAGTCACACACACATGAACTAACCTACCCACACACACACAAACTAACCTACCCACACACATACAAACTATCCTACACACACACGCACAAACTAACCTACCCACAAACACAAACTAACCTACCCACACACACAAACTAATCTACCCACACACACACAAACTAACCTACCCACACACAAACTAACCTACCCACACACACACAAACTAACCTACCCACACACACACAAACTAACCTACACACACACACACAAACTAACCTACCCACACACACAAACTAACCTACCCACACACACACAAACTAACCTACCCACACACACAAACTAACGTACCCACACACACACAAACTTACCTACCCACACACACAAACTAACCTACACACACACAAACTAAACTACCCACACACACACACAAACTAACCTACCCACACACACACAAACTAACCTACACACACAAACTAACCTACCCACACACATACAAACTATCCTACTCACACACACAAACTATCCTACACACACACGCAAACTAACCTACACACACACAAACTAACCTACCCAGACACACATGAACTAAACTACCCACACACACAAACTAACCTACCCACACACACAAACCAACCTACCCACACACACACACACAAGCTATCCTACACACACACACAAACTAACCTACCCACACACACACACAAACCAACCTACCCACACACACACAAACTATCCTACTCACGCACACACACAAACTATCCTACTCACACATACAAACTAACCTACACACACACACAAACCTACTCACACACACAAACTAACCTACCCACACACACACAAACTATCCTACACACAAACATAAACTAACCTACACACACACACAAACTAACCTACACACACACACAAACTAACCTACCCACACACACACAAACTAACCTACCCACACACACACAAACTAACTTACTCACACACACACACAAACTATCCTACTCACACACACAAACTAACCTACCAACACACACACAAACTAACCTACCAATCACACACAAACTAACCTACCCACACACACAAACTAACCCACCCACACACAAACCAACCTACCCACACACACACAAACTAACCTACCCACACACACAAACTAACCTACCAACACACACACAAACTAACCTACCCACACACACACAAACTAACCTACCAACACACACACAAACTAACCTACCCACACACACACAAACTAACCTACCCACACACACAAACTAACCTACCCACACACACACAAACTAACCTACCCACACACACACACAAACTAACCTACTCACACACACAAACGAACCTACCCATACGCACACAAACTAACCTACCTACACACACACTATCCTACTCACACACAAACTAACCTACCCACACACACACAAAATAACCTACCCACACACACACACAAGCTATCCTACACACACACACAAACTAACCTACCCACACACACACAAACTAAACTACCTACACACACACACTATCCTACACACACACAAACTAACCTACACACACACACAAACTAACCTACCCACACATACAAACTATCCTACTCACACACACAAACTAACCTACACACACACACAAACTAACCTACACACACACAAACTAACCTACACACACAAACTAACCTATCTACACACACACAAACTAGCCTACCCACACACAAACCAACCTACCCACACACACACAAGCTATCCCACACACACACACACAAACTAACCTACCGACACACAACACAAACTAACCTACCCACACACACACAAACTATCCTACTCACACACACACACACAAACTATCCTATTCACACACACAAACTAACCTACACACACACACAAACTAACCTACCCACACACACACAAACTAACCTACCCACACACACACAAACTATCCTACTCACACACACATGAACTAAACTACCCACACACACACACAAACTAACCTACACACGCACACACAAACTAACCTACCCACACACATACAAACTATCCTACACACACACACAAACTAACCTACTCACACACACAAACTAACCTACCCACAAACACAAAATAACCTACCCACACACACACACACAAACTAACCTAGTCACACACACATGAACTAACCTACCCACACACACACAAACTAACCTACCCACACACATACAAACTATCCTACACACACACGCACAAACTAACCTACCCACAAACACAAACTAACCTACCCACACACACAAACTAATCTACCCACACACACACAAACTAACCTACCCACACACAAACTAACCTACCCACACACACACAAACTAACCTACCCACACACACACAAACTAACCTACACACACACACACAAACTAACCTACCCACACACACAAACTAACCTACCCACACACACACAAACTAACCTACCCACACACACAAACTAACGTACCCACACACACACAAACTTACCTACCCACACACACAAACTAACCTACACACACACAAACTAAACTACCCACACACACACACAAACTAACCTACCCACACACACACAAACTAACCTACACACACAAACTAACCTACCCACACACATACAAACTATCCTACTCACACACACAAACTATCCTACACACACACGCAAACTAACCTACACACACACAAACTAACCTACCCAGACACACATGAACTAAACTACCCACACACACAAACTAACCTACCCACACACACAAACCAACCTACCCACACACACACACACAAGCTATCCTACACACACACACACAAACTAACCTACCCACACACACACACAAACCAACCTACCCACACACACACAAACTATCCTACTCACACACACACACACAAACTATCCTACTCACACATACAAACTAACCTACCCACACACAAACCAACCTACCCACACACACACACAAGCTATCCTACCCACACACAAACTAACCTACCCACACACACACAAACTAACCTACCCAAACACACAAACTAACCTACCCACACACACACAAACTAACCTACCCACACACACAAACTAACCTACCCACACACACACAAACTAACCTACCCACACACACAAACTAACCTACCCACACACACACAAACTTACCTACCCACACACACAAACTAACCTACACACACACAAACTAAACTACCCACACACACACACAAACTAACCCACCCACACACAAACCAACCTACCCACACACACACAAACTAACCTACCCACACACACAAACTAACCTACCAACACACACACAAACTAACCTACCCACACACACACAAACTAACCTACCAACACACACACAAACTAACCTACCCACACACACACAAACTAACCTACCCACACACACAAACTAACCTACCCACAAACACACAAACTAACCTACCCACACACACACACAAACTAACCTACTCACACACACAAACGAACCTACCCATACGCACACAAACTAACCTACCTACACACACACTATCCTACTCACACACAAACTAACCTACCCACACACACACAAAATAACCTACCCACACACACACACAAGCTATCCTACACACACACACAAACTAACCTACACACACAAACTAACCTACCCACACACACACAAACTAAACTACCTACACACACACACTATCCTACACACACACAAACTAACCTACACACACACACAAACTAACCTACCCACACATACAAACTATCCTACTCACACACACAAACTAACCCACACACACACACAAACTAACCTACACACACACAAACTAACCTACACACACAAACTAACCTATCTACACACACACAAACTAGCCTACCCACACACAAACCAACCTACCCACACACACAAGCTATCCCACACACACACACACACAAACTAACCTACCCACACACAACACAAACTAACCTACCCACACACACACAAACTATCCTACTCACACACACACACACAAACTATCCTACTCACACACACAAACTAACCTACACACACACACAAACTAACCTACCCACACACACACAAACTAACCTACCCACACACACACAAACTATCCTACTCACACACACATGAACTAAACTACCCACACACACACACAAACTAACCTACACACGCACACACAAACTAACCTACCCACACACATACAAACTATCCTACACACACACACAAACTAACCTACTCACACACACAAACTAACCTACCCACACACACAAAATAACCTACCCACACACACACACAAACTAACCTACTCACACACACATGAACTAACCTACACACACACACACAAACTAACCTACCCACACACATACAAACTATCCTACACACACACGCACAAACTAACCTACCCACAAACACAAACTAACCTACCCACACACACAAACTAACCTACCCACACACACACAAACTAACCTACCCACACACGCACAAACTAACCTACCCACACACACACAAACTAACCTACAAACACACACACACAAACTAACCTACCCACACACACAAAGTAACCTACCCACACACACAAACTAACCTACCCACACACACACAAACTTACCTACCCACACACACAAACTAACCTACACACACACAAACTAAACTACCCACACACACACACAAACTAACCTACCCACACACACACACAAAATAACCTACACACACAAACTAAACTACCCACACACATACAAACTATCCTACTCACACACACAAACTATCCTACACACACACACAAACTAACCTACACACACACAAACTAACCTACCCAGACACACATGAACTAAACTACCCACACACACAAACTAACCTACCCACACACACAAACCAACCTACCCACACACACACAAGCTATCCTACACACACACACAAACTAACCTACCCACACACACACAAACCAACCTACCCACACACACACAAACTATCCTACTCACACACACACACACACAAACTATCCTACTCACACATACAAACTAACCTACACACACACACAAACCAACCTACCCACACACACACACAAACTATCCTACTCACACACACAAACTAACCTACCCACACACAAACCAACCTACCCACACACACACACAAACTATCCTACTCACACACACAAACTAACCTACCCACACACAAACCAACCTACCCACACACACACACAAGCTATCCTACCCACACACACACAAACTAACCTACCCACACACACACAAACTAACCTACCCAAACACACAAACTAACCTACCCACACACACACAAACTAACCTACCCACACACACAAACTAACCTACCCACACACACACAAACTAACCTACCCACACACACAAACTAACCTACCCACACACACACAGACTTACCTACCCACACACACAAACTAACCTACACACACACAAACTAAACTACCCACACACACACAAACTAACCTACCCACACACACACAAACTAACTTACACACACAAACTAACCTACCCACACACATACAAACGATCCTACTCACACACACAAACTAACCTACCCACACACACACACACAAACTAACCTACTCACACACACACAAACTATCCTACACACACACACAAGCTAACCTACACACACACAAACTAACCTACCCAGACACACATGAACTAAACTACCCACACACACAAACTAACCTACCCACACACACAAACCAACCTACCCACACACACACACACAAGCTATCCTACACACACACACAAACTAACCTACCCACACACACACACAAACCAACCTACCCACACACACACAAACTATCCTACTCACGCACACACACAAACTATCCTACTCACACATACAAACTAACCTACACACACACACAAACCAACCTACCCACACACACACACAAACTATCCTACTCACACACACAAACTAACCTACCCACACACAAACCAACCTACTCACACACAAACTATCCTACTCACACACACAAACTAACCTACCCACACACAAACCAACCTACCCACACACACACACAAACTATCCTACTCACACACACAAACTAACCTACCCACACACAAACCAACCTACCCACACACACACACAAGCTATCCTACACACACACACACAAACTAACCTACACACACAAACTAACCTACCCACACACACAAACTAACCTACCCACACACACACAAACTAACCTACCCACACACACACAAACCAACCTACCCACACACACACACAAACTTTCCTACTCACACACACAAACTAACCTACCCACACACAAACCAACCTACCCACACACACACACACAAGCTATCCTACACACACAAACTAACCTACACACACAAACTAACCTACCCACACACACAAACTAACCTACCCACACACACACAAACTAACCTACCCACACACACACACAAACTAACTTACTCACACACAAACTAACCTCCTCACACACACACACAAACTAACCTACCCACACACAAACAAACTAACCTACCCACACATACAAACTATCCTACCCACACACACAAACTAACCTACCCACACACACACAAACTAACCTACCCACACACACACAAACTAACCTACCCACACACACACACACTAACCTACCCACACACACACAAACTAAGCTACACACACACACACAAACTAACCTACCCACAAACACAAACTAACCTACCCACACACACATTAACTAACCTACCTACACACACACAAGCTAACCTACCCATATACACACACAAACTAACCCACCCACACACACACAAACTATCCTACACACACACAAACTCTCCTACCCACACACACAAACTAAGCTACCCACACACACAAACTAACCTACTCACACACACACACAATCTGTCCTACTCACACACACAAACCAACCTACCCACACACACCAAAAACTAACCTACCCACACACACACAAACTAACCTACCCACACACAAACTAACCTACCCACACACACAACCTAACCTACCCACACACACACAAACTAATCTATCCACACACACAGACTAACCTACCCACACACACACAAACTAACCTACTCACACACAAACTAACCTACCCACACACACACACGTCTTAAACGCCTTCCTCCCTCCCCGCGTCTCGGTCGCCTGCCCACAAAGGGGCTCAATTTTCTTGAATTATGATTTAGAATCCAGCGTGCATGCTGATGTGGGGTTGGTCACCCCCAGGGACGCCCCGGCTGCCACCAAACCACTCAGCCCACGTGGAATAATCATCATCATCACTATCATCAACACCACCATCACTATCATCAACACCACCATCACCACCATCATCATTATCATCACCATCATCACTATCATCACCATCATCATCACTATCATCAACACCACCATCACTATCATCAACACCACCATCACCACCATCACCATCATCATTATCATCACGATCATCATCACTATCATCACCAGCACCATCATCATCACTATCATCACCACCATCATCATCACTATCATCACCACCAGCACCATCATCATCACTATCATCACCACCAGCACCATCATCATCACTCTCATCAACACCACCACCATCATCATCACTCTCATCAACACCACCATCAGCATCATCGCTATCATCAACACCACCATCATCATCACTATCATCACCACCACCATCATCACTATCATCACCACCATCATTATCACAATCATCACGATTACCACCATCGTCATCACTATCATCAACACCATCACCATCATCACTATCATCACCACCACCATCATCATCATCACTATCATCACCACCACCATCATCACTATCATCACCACCATCATTATCACAATCATCACGATTACCACCATCGTCATCACTATCATCAACACCATCACCATCATCACTATCATCACCACCACCACCATCATCATCATCACTATCATCACCATCATCACCATCATCACTATCATCACCACCAGCACCATCATCATCACTCTCATCAACACCACCACCATCATCATCACTCTCATCAACACCACCATCAGCATCATCGCTATCATCAACACCACCATCATCATCACTTTCATCACCACCACCATCATCATTATCATCACCACCATCATCATCACTGTCATCACCACCACCATCATCGCTATCATCACCATCATCACTATCATCATCACTATCATCACCACCACCATCACCATCATCATCACTATCATCACCACCACCATCATCATCAGTATCATCATCACTATCATCACTATCGTCACGACCACCATCACCATCATCATTATCATCACCATCACCACCATCACCACCATCAACATCATCAACAACATCAACATCGCCACCATCAACATCACCATCAACATCACCATCACATCCACCATCAACATCACCACCACCGACATCACCATTATCACTACCATCACCATCATCACTATCATCACCAACATCATCATAACTATCATCACCACCACCATCACCATCATCATCACTATCATCACCACCACCATCACCATCATCATCACCATCATCACCATCATCACCATCATCACTACCATCACCATCATCACTATCATCACCACCATCATCATCACTATCATCACCACCACCATCACCATCATCATCACTATCATCATCACTATCATCACCACCATCACCATCATCACTATCATCACCACCACCATCATCATCACTATCATCAAAGATCAAAGATCCCCCGTATAGCCTTAACAGACTGTAGGGGCAAGTGCTGTTAGCGAGCACCTATGAAGGCCGGATCGGTACACGAGGGGGTGGGTGGCCAGCACCACGCCCGACCGCCTTTGTCTCCCTAGTGGCAATGTTTACACACCGCACCAGGTACTCATTTGAGGCTGATTCGAACCTAGAGGAGGCCCGGGACCGGTTCAGATAATCGTCACTGGTGTTGGACATGAGCGGGAATCGAACCCGAGTCGCCAGGTTCATAGTGCAGCGCGCTAACCGCTACAATATCGCTCCCCCTTATCACTATCATCACCACCACCATCACCATCCTCACTATCATCACCACCACCATCATCATCATTATCATCACCACCATCATCATCACTAACATCAAAACCACCATCATCATCACTGGCATCACCACCACCATGACCATCATAATCATCACTATCATCACTATTGGCACCACCACCATCAGCATCATCATCACTATCATCACCACCATCACCATCATCATCACTATCATCATCATCACTATCGTCACCACCACCATCATCATCACTATCATCACTACCACCATCATCATCATCACTATCATCACCACCACCATCATCACTATCATCACTATCGTCAACACCACCATCACCATCATCATCACTATCATCACAACCACCATCACCATCATCATCACTATCATCATTATCACTATCATCACTGTCGTCACCATCATCATCACTATCATCACTATCGTCACCATCATCATAACTATCATCACCACCACCACCATCATCATCTCTATCATCACCACCACCATCACCATCATCACTATCATCACCACCACCATCTTCATCACTATCATCACCACCACCATCATCATCACTATTATCATCATCACTATCACTATCATCACTATCATCACAACCACCATCAACATCATCATCACCACCATCATCATCACTATCATCACCACCACCACCATCATTATCACTGTTATCATCACCACTATCACTATCATCACTATAATCACCACCACCATCAACATCAACATCATCACCACCACCATCATCATCACTATCATCACCACCATCATCATCACTATCATCACCACCATCATCATCACTATCATCACCACCACCATCATCATCACTATCATCACCACCACCACCACCACGATCATCATCACTATCATCACCACCACCACCATCATCACTATCATCACCACCATCATCATCACTATCGTCACCACCACCATCATCATCACTATCACCATCATCATCACTATCATCACCACCACCATCATCATCACTATCATCACCACCACCATCATCACTATCATCACTATCGTCACCACCACCATCACCATCATCATCACTATCATCACAACCACCATCACCATCATCATCACTATCATCACCACCACCATCATCATCACTATCATCACCACCACCATCATCATCACTATCATCACCACCACCATCATCATCACTATCATCAATACCACCACCATCATCATCACTATCATCAACACCACCATCACCATCATCACTATCATCACCACCATCATCATGACTATCATCACCACCACCATCATCACTATAATCACCACCATCATCATCACTTTCATCACCACCACCATCGTCATCATTTTCATCACCACCACCATCATCATCACTAACATCACCACCACCATCATCATCACTGTCATCACCACCATCATCATCATCACTATCATCATCACTATCGTCACCACTACCATCACCATCATCATCACTATCACCATCATCATCATCATCATCACTATCACCACCACCATAATCATCATCACTATCATCACCACCACCATCATCATCACTATCATCACCACCACCGTCATCATCACTATCATCACCACCACCATCATCATCACTATCATCACCACCACCATCATCATCACTATCATCAACACCACCATCACTATCATCACTATCATCAACACCACCATCATCATTATCATCACCACCATCATCATCACTATCATCACCACCACCATCATCATCACTATCATCGCCACCACCATCATCATCACTATCATCGCCACCACCATCATCATCATTATCATCACCACCATCATCATAACTAACATCACCACCACCATCATCATCACTGTCATTAACACCACCATCACCATCATCACTATCATCACCACCACCCCCATCATCACTATCATCACCACCACCATCATCATCACTATCATCACCACCACCACCATCACTATCATCACCACCACCATCACCATCACTATCATCACCACCACCATCATCATCACTATCATCACCACCACCTTAACCATCATCACTATCATCACCACCATCATCATCACTATCATCACCACCACCATCATCATCACTATCATCACCACCACCATCACCATCATCACCACAATCATCACTATCATCACCACCACCATCATCATCACTATCATCACCACCACCACCACCATCATCATCAATATCATCACCACCACCATCATCATCAATATCATCACCACCACCATCATCATCAATATCATCACCACCACCATCATCATCACTATCATCAACACCACCACCATCATCATCACTATCATCAACACCACCATCACCATCATCACTATCATCACCACTATCACCACCACCACCATCATCATCACTTTCATCACCACCAGCATCATCATCATTATCATCACCACCATCATCATCACTACCATCACCACCACCATCACCATCATCATCACTGTCATCACCACCACCATCACCATCATCACTATCATCATCATCACTATCATCACTATCGTCACCATCACCATCATCATCACTATCATCACCACCACCATCACCATCGTCACCATCATCACCATCATCACCATCATCACTACCATCACCATCATCACTATCATCACCACCATCATCATCACTATCATCACCACCACCATCACCATCATCATCACTATCATCATCACTATAATCACCACCACCATCACCATCATCACTATCATCACCACCACCATCATCATCATCACTATCATCACCACCATCATCATCACGATCATCACCACCACCATCATCATTATCATCACCACCAGCATCATCATCACTACCATCACCATCATCACTATCATCACCACCACCACCATCATCATCACTATCATCACGACCATCATCAACACGATCATCACCACTACCATCGTCACTATCATCACCACCACCACCACCATCATCACTATCATCACCAACACCATCATCATCACTATCATCACCACCACCACCATCATCACTATCATCACCACCACCATCATCATCACTATCATCACCACCACCATCATCATCACTATCATCACCACCACCATCATCATCACTACCATCAACACCACCATCACTATCATCACTATCATCAACACCACCATCACTATCATCACTATCATCACCACCACCATCATCATCACTATCATCGCCACCACCATCATCATCACTATCATCGCCACCACCATCATCATCATTTTCATCACCACCGTCATCATAACTAACATCACCACCACCATCACCATCATC